>NC_021167.2:22230908-22269984 GCF_000331145.2 Cicer arietinum | reverse complement strand
CTTCAACAACAATATAACTTCAATAGAAAGCTCATATTTTAACACTAAAGATATAGTAAATGCAAAACCCGGTGATTCTTCAATTGAAGAGAAAATATTTAAACGAATAGATTAAGATTTGCGTTGTGTGTCGAGGGACAGGGGCAGATCTGAGACACGGATTCATTTCATATTTTCACTTACCAAGTATTATGTTATATGAATTTCTAAATCACAGGTATATACTCCAGGAATCATTCATAATTTGTTACACAATAAAACACCAGCTGGTTTTCAAAGGAAATAACACTCTGATACCACTATCGAAAATCCGAGTATGACACATACCTGCTGATCAGCTACACTGCTATTGAAGCTGTTTTTATCAGGTTCTGTTAAAGAAGGAAACGATCAATGAGAATAGTCGCCAAACTAAATAAAAACAAACATATAAGCAAATTAATTTACTTTTTCAACGTGACAACTATCTCACAAGCAAACTATGAAAAATAAACTAACAATTAAAAACACAAGAGTAATATTTAGACTATTAAATAGTAAAAGTACAATAATTTGTAGAATAATGGAAAGGTTATTGGGATAAAGGACTGATCATATCCATGCCATACCTTATGCCCTAGAAAAAGTAAGAAACAAAAAGTTGCAGCAAGGTAAAGTATAGAAGCAAAATATCAAGCCATGGCATCAGCATCGGCTACTAGGATTTGGGAAGGTTAAACAAATGACAGTCATTTGAAATAATCAAGCTACAGTGTGTATTGCCCCTTATAAATAGTATTTCATGAGAGAACTAAGCTCAGTGAGATGAATTATCATTTCACTTTCAATATAGAGAAGACAATATATGGAGACACTGTCACTAGTTTTGCTAATTCAAATGATCAACTAGAAGATGTTTTCACTAAATCATAGAGACGGCCTCATAGAAGCTATATATAAATATATAATAACAAACCTAATGAATGTGATCTATATACTCCCGTTTGAGGGAGAGTGCTAGAAAATAAATGTAAATAGGATCATTATCGTCACAAAAAATCATGTAAATAAAGTAAATAGGATAATGTTATAAGTGTATATATGCATGTATGAATGTCACGAAGCTCCATTGTAGAATACACAAATTTATTCACACGTCTTCTCGTTTTTTTCCTTTTACAATAGACTACAAAACCAACTTGAATCCTGATCAAGTACATGCACAACTATAAAGTAGTTAAAATTTCAGCTATTGAGTAAATAACCATGTTCGTAAGTCTACACTTCAACACCCTCAAATTTAAGAGTCCAAATCACGTTTTCTACGTAGCACTAACACTTCAGATTGAATATGTGTCTGGTGTCCAATAAATGCCAATGTCACCAGCACACATAGTTAGTTATATTCAGTCACTTTTACTTCCTAAATTATTATCGGTGTCACTATGTCAGTGTTGTGTAGGATGTCCATTTATATGCTTTATAGTCCGTTTTCCATTGCATAAGTGTCCGGGTCTAGTAATAATTTTATGAAGGTTTCTGATATGTTCCGGTAACCGACACCAACCCATGTGATTACATTGAGTCACTTTAATTTTCCTAAATAATTACTGATGTCTAAAGGTCAGTGTTTGTGCAGTTTTCCATTGCATATTTAATCCAAACAAAAGTCAAATCTATAGTACTCCAGAACTTCCCAGCTTAGCTAAACCATCAAACTATTTGCTCATTCAACAATAAAAATAAAAAATAAAAAAAATCACAAACTTTACCTACCCAATCAAATTATCATCTCAAAAAAAAGCTAAAACAAAATGCAAAATTAGAAGGAAAAAAACCTTCAGGTGCATCATTTTCAGAAAACTCCTTCTCAAGAACACGATCGAACATCTTAGCCAAAGTACCATCATTAGATTCAGGAGCAGAAGAATTAAGCATGTTACCATAAAACCTATCACGAGTTTCTTTATCGGATCTACCAGGAGAACAAACCCTAGCACAGATCAAGATGTGGATTACGCAAAACCAGAACCCAAACACACTCAATTTCTTCTTCGCCATTGTTGCGCGAGTTTGGGGTTTTAAGGTTAAATTGGGGAATTTGATTCTGCGGAAAACATGGAATCGGGAACGGAAATGGAAACTGTATCTGGATATCTTGTTCTGCTTATGATGATGGTGCTTCTAGTTAAGTTGTTTGTGTGTGTTTGTGGAGGGGACATAGAGGAAAAAAATTCAGGGATATTTTGGTAATTTTGTCAATATATTTTCTCTTTTTAAAAATTAAATTAAATAATTAAATATTATTATGTTTAATTGTTTAGGAAAGACTATCAAATTCATCTTGGGAAGATAAATAAGGAATAATATTAAAAAATATAGTCAATTTGAATAGGAAAAAAATTTAATTTAACAAAAGTATTTATTACATTTCACAATAACATGACATATTTTAAAGTGATTCGACTTTGCAATTTTGCAAGCACCTCTTTTATACGAATGGTAAGAATAAAATATAAATGTCAATTAGAGCAATTCTTCATAATTAATGACACTTTTAATTTCAGTAAAAAAAAAGACATTTTTACTTCAGAGTTTGATCTCATATCAATATTTTTAAATTTTCTAAAAACGGTTAGCTTCAACTCTTATATATAGTCCAAAGTTATGTCATCAAAATGGTGCAATAATACACAGGAGTAGCCAAATATAAAAGTACTAGTGTGATCATGAATCACTCCTTTATAAGTTGTCATTTGATTTTAGCCAAATATTATTATTATTATTATATGTATTTGGTGTTTTTATTCTTTAGTGTGGTAAAATATTTTAAATGATACAACATAAAATACGATGATATTAAATAATTAACATTCATAAAATTGCAATAAATCATTAAAAAAATTAGTTTCAATTATAGAAATTGTATATTTTTGTAATTTAATTAATAGTAAGTAAATAATTGATTCATATAGTTGATTCTACGTCATCGTTATAAATTACATTGTTTAAATTATATCACATCAGAGTCTAAAATTATAAGAGGAGATCAAAATAGAAAAAATTTAAAATAAATAACTAAATCCGTAAAGGATTAAAGTTAAAAGAAACAAAACTAAAATTTAAAGAAAAATATTAAAATTATTTAATATTTTAAATATCTTAAAGTAAAGGGATAATAAATATTTTAAAAATATAAATAAATGTCTATTATGACTTATGAGACCACATAACTATAAATGTCTAATTTATATGAAAATTTGATCTATCTATTGTATAACATGAGAGTACTCAATAGTTTAATTGTTAAAATTCAATATCATAGTGTGATTAATTAAGTGAAATAATTCAACTCAAAATTACTCATAAACCAATGGACAAAAGAAGAAATCATATTTGCTTTCTTCATAGTTTATTATTTGGACTCTCAAGCCTCACCATAAAGATATATTACTTTTTTTAATATAGGTTTCCTTTTCCAATTTCCTAAGTTATGTAGAAAGGAAGAAAAGTATGCCTTTTACATTTTTTATAATCTTCTATTCATTTTAGTGGTTGTGTCCATTTCTTTCTTACTTTTGGAGAATTTTCAATTTCTATGGCATTGACATGATGCTTTTTGCTTTTGAAAAAATGGATATATATAACTTTCATTAGGTTTCATAATTCATTTTCAACATATTACTACATTATTTTTTTTCACTTTTTATTACATAAATAATAAATAATGATAAGCTTTACATTGGGTGGTTTAAAATTTTCAATCATTATTTAATGCACAAGAGTACAAATTAACTATCAACTTCTTTTTAAAATCAAAAAAATCTATAAAAAAACTACCATCCTTTTTCAGTATATTTTCCTTTCTCTTTCAATTACTAGTTTATGATATTGCTCTCAATAGATAAAAATAAATACATCACCAAAAAAATTAGACGAAATATTGTTTTTTTTTCTTCCTTTTCTATATGCTTATTTCGGATTAAGGTCTTATTATTGGAAAGAAGTTGTCAACTAATAGTAATAGTTGTTGAGTGTGGTCCCTTAATACTTTTTTTTTCAAACAAAAAAAGTAGAATAATGACATGTCTCTATTGTCTCCATTCAAAGTAGAGTGTGCTATCCACAAGTTCAACAAACACATCTAACAATTCAATCTTCTTCTATTATCTCATTCATCCACACCATTGCAAACTCCAATACTTGTGAAGCCAAGAAGAAAAAAAAAACACAAATTATAAAAATTAAAAAATACCCTTTTCAATGGAATCTGTTCTAAGCCAAGTTGGTGTAGTTTTCTACCAAAAGACACAATTAATTGAGAGAAAAAGGGGAATCATAGGTACCAATTTCAACACTTGTTCATTTGGTATTGGTGGAGTTGATGTTAAGAGAGTAAGGAGTATGGTGGTGGTGAAAGCAGAAACAGGGGGTGTGAATAGTATAAATCCAGATATAAGAAAGAACGAAGAAAAGGTTGTTGATTCTGTTTTGGTTAATGAACTTTCCAAGCCTCTTACCCCTTATTGCAGGTAAAGGTTTAATTTTTGAAGTTTTTTTTTTCTTTTTTGGTTAATTGTATCATTATTTGTGACTCTTAATTTATGTGATGTTAGTATGTTATTATTATTACTAGTGAAATTAATACTTTTTTGTTGGTTAATGTTTTGAAATTGTTGAGAGTATCCAAATTTAAATTCAAACATAAACAATTATTTGTCAGACTTTATTTATTTATCGATTAAAAAATAAATTGTTAGAGCCTTTTCTATTGTGAAACTCTAGTTTGTTATTTTGCATTGAGGTGAAAATTTCTGGTTTATGAATATACATTTCATATCACAGTATGATTATATGATCTGTTTCTGAAAGTGGCTCAAAAAAATGTCATTTATGATGTTAATTTTTGTTTCAGCTATTTCATACAAAATTACCAATTTTTTTGGTTAAATTTTGTTAGTCAAGATTATGCATATGAAAAACTGGAATAATGTCAGTGTAGCATAAAAAAAGAGCAAATCTCTTGTTGAGATATTAGAAAATTGATAGTTGATAAGATATCAGCAAGCATTGTTATCATTGTTGATCTTAGACTCCACATAAAGAATTTGGTACTACTAGTGAAAAGTTTCTTTATCATATGCTTCTATAAAATAAGGTAGTTTTTTTTTTTAATTATTGACATTTTACTAGTTATGATCTTAGCATCAAGAATTAATGCTTCATATATTATTGCAACTGCTAGATTCATATATTAGTTAAACGAATAAAAACCTAAATACTAATCTTCCATTGATAAAAAAAAAAATTAGTGTAGGGAACCTATTAGAAATGTTACACGGTAAATCACTTATAAAATTATTTTATCATAGACCGTTATTTAAAAATTATTAGAATTAATTCTAATAATGGTCGACGATATTTCTTAGAGAAATAAGAGCTCGTGACTCATCTCGTCTGTATGGATGAGATGGTGACTTAATTGACGTCGATATAATACGAAATATATATTTATCTTCTATTAATCTTATTAAAATATTATTATTTAAGTCATTATCTCAGTTATAAAAATGAAGATAATTATTAACTTCTACTCTTAAGAAACAATTTTATGCAATCGTTGAAATTTTAAACATTGTTCAAGTATTAGTTCATAGTAGAGATAGTTCATATTAAATTTGTCGAAAACTTATTGGTAGAATCTATAAAAGATTTGAAAAGGACCATAGTAAATCATGACAACATTGATATGATTTGAATCAAACGAAAAGTCTTGAATTTTCCCTAGCTATTAGGGGTTGTTTATATCTAATCTGATTAAAATCCCAAATCAATCTAAAAAAACTAAAAAATTGCATAAAATCGAATATTATTACATATTTTATTTTATTTTGTGAAAATTGTTTAAATCAGATTTCAAATTCCCTTTTCAAAACTTAATTGCAACGGATATATAAATTTAAATACTTATTTATTTTTTATTAATATAAAATATTGATTAATCTATCATATAGTTTTTATTTTATGTAATTTTCATGTTTAAGTAAAACAAAAACTTATTTTTTTTATTTTTTTTTTGCTTTGGTACAGATGTTGGAGATCAGGGACTTTTCCTCTATGTGATGGAAGCCATGTAAAGCACAATAAAGCTACTGGGGATAATGTTGGGCCACTTCTTGTGAAAAAATAAAATTAATGATTTTAACTTATGTTATGAGAGAAATTACATTTTTAAAGGTTGTTTATGTATTACATTTCAATGTTAGAAATAAAATGTGGCTTAATTTGCAACTCATTTTTATGCAGTTTGACTAATTTTTAATTATCTTCCAAGTTTTCAAACTGGTTAATATTTAGCTTTAATGACTTACATGATGAAAGATTCATGGTTGGTCATGAAGTTCTATACCTACTTGCTTAACATTGATAAGTTTAAATCTTTCAACTTTAATGTATGATGAGCCCTAAATTAAAATATTATTTGAGGTATTTTAAAATTAATAATAATATTTTATTAAAATTATTTTTTATATGTGACTAAAATTTTAAATTAACTAATAAAAACATCAAAAGTCTAAAATGTTTATTAATTAAATCTAAATAATAAAATTGATTCAAATAGATTTCAGTGATTGCAATCTTTATTATCAAACAACCAATTGACAAAAGATACAAAAGATATATTATATCTTTTATGAGGCCTAATTTTGAGTCTTAATATTATGAAAAAAATAGAAATCTAAAATATAATTTTATTAACCTAAGAGTTGGACCAACCCTATTTCCGAATGATTATATTTTAATTAATTGATTATTTAATAAATATTTGTCTCGTTTATGATTTTGTATAATATGAATAATTTATTATTTGTGCATTATAATTATGATCTTCTTTATTGTCTCATTTATAAAAATTTGTTTAATTACTAGGTGTATTTATTATTATTATTATTTTCATACATATTCCTTATTAATACAACTAGTTTTTTAAAAATATTAAAAACCAAATTTAATATTTTTAAATACAAATGTTATTTTAAGAAAACTAACATATTAAATGAACACATTAATTACATTATTTTTTTAACAAAACTGAACAAATCAATTAAACACATTAATTACATCATCAATTTTTTTAATAAAAGTGAACAAAAAAAATAGACTGAAGTAGTAATTTTTAAACACTAATTCCCGCTAATTTATCTATACTTACACATTTTCATTAAATGCATCAAACTAAGTAATTGTCAGCTAAGATAACTCCAATGCATTGAAACTAGAAGTTTGTCATTCAATGCATGAATTAATTAATTTGAGCAGATAAACTTAATTACATATAATTAATTACAACGATTCAAAGTTTACATGAACCTTTCATTAATTGCTTTCCAAATGTGTAGGTCGACTTTAATGTTTAGGAAATCAATGAAAAAATTAATTTCTAATGTTATCTCTCTTCTCTAAGGAGATTATCTAAGTTTGAGAATTTGAAAAAAAAAATTAATTGCTTAATATCATTTACTTGGGTATATGTATGATATGCCTAACCTCAAATATAAGACATAGCATATGGAATTCAACCCATATAGTGGATAGTTTATTTAACTAATGATAGCCTTCATTCCTTTATTAAGCTGCCAAAATGATAGCCTTCATTGCATGTGAATTAATGAAAGCATTGAGCATTCATTATTAGACGGCTATCTAATAACTATGGGTTGAGATATATTGTTAAATTATTGGATTTGTATCATTTAATGATAGTTGCATAAATTTAAAGTGATTAGTCATTTTGATAACGTCAAACGTATGAAATTGTTGCAAATAATAATAAAACGGTAATACACAATGTTGAAGGGTTACATTATCACTTTGAATTTAACTTTATTTTTTAATTTGATCATAGCTAGTTGTTGAATTTCTTTATTAAATTACTCTTTACTATTTTTGCTCTATTTTATTAGTGCAGAATCTTTAATTCCAGAATAATCTCCAATTCTTAGTAGATTGATTTAACATTACAATTAAGTTTTACAGTACAAGAATTATCTTATTAAAGTATTGTGTATGCAAATAACTCATTGGTTTCATGACTTGCATTTGTCCTTAAATTACAATATTATGAATTTTTCATCTCAGACATTCATAAAATCAACGTTCGTTTCAAAATATGAATCATAAAACAATTTAAAGTTGATCAAGCAATAAAAAACATTAAGCACAAATATGAGAAAAATAATTCAATAAAGTCATTCATATAACTAGAAATCAAATCAGACAAATAATGGTTTCATCTTGTTTCACTCATCCATAACAAAAAAAGGTTTAACTACTCATAACAAAGAAACAAAAGATATAAATTAAAGAAGAATTACAAGAAAAATTCATAAATGATTATTGATAAAACTCTTCAATGGTGATAGAACCAGTGTCCTCTGAGTTTCTCTGATATGACACAAGTCTCCACACTTCAAAATAGCTAAACAAATCCCTAAAAAATGAGAAAAACGCTATAGGGGTGCTCTAGTGCTCCTGGACAAAAATAGATTGTCAAAATCTTGCAGAAATGTGCCCCAGATGCATGAACTTGCGCTCCAATGCAAAACATATGTTGTCTAACTTTTTATGCATTTTTTTTACCTCATTTGAGTTTGAATTTGGTTTATGTGTACATAAAAGTTGTAATTATGGAGTTTAGCTTTCATTTTCACTTGGTTTGACTTCATTTAGACGTCTACAATTCCATATATGATTGAAATACTCTACATGGATCATGACGATATCTCACCAAAATTCAACAATGTACTAAAACAATACAAAGAAATTTTTTATTTAATCAAGGATATAACAACTTAAACATGTCACTAAATTCAAGGACTAAAATTGATAAACTATATCAAACAACTTCTTAAATAAACTCATGATTAAAGATTAATAAAATTAAAAACAATGAAAAATATGCATATGATGAATAATTATTATATTTATTGTTGGGTGAATCAATGGTATGAAACTAATGCACTTATTACCATTACACAATTTCAATACAATTATTATTCGTGCATGAATCAAACGATCCATGTTTTTTTACAAGATTATTAATGCATGATGTTGCATGGTTTCATTTTCTCAATTCAAGTGCACATTCCTTAGAGTAAAAATCCAAAAAACTTAAGTAATTACAAAGGCATGTGAGTAGGTGTTAACCTTGATTTTAAGTTTCGTAGAAGTCTACCAAAACATCAAAAGATAAAATGTTTAGACGTGATATCTTGACAAGTTTTATTATTTATCAATTACTTGACAATCAAACAATTAAGGATGGAGCAGTTTGATGGTTAGTTCTCATACGAGTAAACTACTAGATAGGTCATTGACCGTGAGAGCTCTTCTCAAACACATCTGACTCGTCCACTTCTATTTTATGTGATGTAACCTATTAATTAGCATTGTGTAATTAAAAATTAATTAATATTAAAATTAAAAACTAAAATTATTACAGTTATTAAAATGGTCTCTGGCTTTGCCCACTTATTTTCAATTTAATCTATTTATTGACCTTCATTTTTACATATTAGTCATTATTAGAATGAAAGTCGTGAAAACTATCAAGGTTATGTAAATATCTTCACAACTTATAACTCAAATACAACATAAATTATAGCATAATAAAAACCATCATATGACTATTGATTTATTGATGTTTCTAGTCTTTGATACATTTAAATTTTTTCATCGCTAGATGCCCCTAAATTTGGATTTTAATGCTTTGCTTTTAATGTCAATGTTTGTACTATGAGTAGACAAATTTGAATTAAAAGTTTTCTCATTGAAATGCGTCTTGAGTAATAACTATGTCAATTTAGTCTTTATTTAAATGGATTAAAATTAAATATTCTACTAACACACATATTTCAATATATTTTCTTTTATTAATTGAAATTCACAAGAATATCACCAAATTATATGAATTCTATTTAAATTTGCTGAGACTCATGTGAATTTTAGTTAAGAAAAGAGAATGTGTTGGAAAGTGAGTGTCAAATAATATGTTCTTAACATTATTCAATGAGTGAATCACCAAATTGTCCCATGAAATGGTAAAGGTGAGACATTTATCCTTTGAAAAATAGGCAAATAACATTTTGAAATTGAAGGATGTCAGATAATATAGTCCCTCCGTTAATTTATTACATTAATGAAGTTGACATTAATTATTTACGTGACGAGTCCAACTGTTTACCAATTTATTGATACATAGAAGATTGGTTGATTCCCAATTTTGGAAATATGATGGGCTAATTTGCCCGATTTTGAAAACAAAATAGAAACTCAATTTGTTTTAAATTGAAACTTTATCATGATTGAAACGGTAACATCTCCATCTATATAATTCATTTTTGTTGTTATTCCATGATTTTATATCTACTTCTTCCAAGAGTCTTCATTTATATAATTAACTCTTCTTCCTATTTTATGGTTTTGAAATCATAGAAAATGAAAGAATTTAAAACAACTTATTATTCTTCCTCTAGGGGTGAAAGTTTAAACCCGATTATTCTCAAATGGCATTGTGAAAGAAAAGTAGTTATTAAAGTTGTTGCAACTAAAAATAACTTTGAAAAATGTAATTTCTCCATTTTTGTTTTTCCTTTTTCTCCAATTTTCGCTTCCGTTTTTCTACTACTATCTCAATGTTTGCTCATTAATTTCTCTAACTTTCTCCTCCAAACTAAGGCACAAAAGAGACAAAGCCAAATTAAAATATCATTTTCCCAATCTGGATCCACTCATGAAGATAAAGTGTAGTCCCAAGAGGTACCTGTCCAAGGATAAGCATTATAAACTAGAAAAAAAATAAATAATAACTCAATGATTGTATTGTAAATTTTAACATGATTGTAAGGACTAAATCACTAGTAAGTGAGCAATTTTGTTGACTGATTTGTTTATATTGATTTTTACATATTAAAACATATGGACTTAGAACAACAATTATATACCCTGATGACTTTTGTATAAGACCACCACCCATTAAGGAACCTCCACCACCATTCATGAATGGACCACCACCCTTCAGAAGGCCTACACCGCTCCTCATGAATACACATCCACACTCTAGAGCACCACCCATGATAGGATTAACTCTTGGATCACTAGCCATCAGTGTCATTTACTAAGTCTAGTTCAAGAACAAATGAATCAGATTTAATGTATCTCATTCATAATCGAGGGATGCGACCTCCAAGTCCAGGGTAGTAAACATATGAGTGAATATTTGAAGAATGAAGCCGTTAGAAAATGAAACATTTTGAATCATGTTTTTGTCTTGTTAATATTTTTCTATATTTTGAATGATGTAATTGACACTTATTACTTATTAATATCTCTTTATAAATCATACGTAGTTGTAACATTTTTTGGATGATGATGGTATATTTTGGATGATTTAATTGACAATTATTACTTATTAATTGTCACTTATTCATAGTTAAATGAGATTTATTAATGTATTTTTGGTATTTAGTTTAATTTGAAAAAGAATGTCTCAAATGCTAGTTTATTTATATTTGTAATATTCCTTTGAGAATATATTTGCTCTTAAGTTATAAATTTCAGATATGAAATTAAATACTTTATATTTTCCAGCAACAATGTTACATAAACACATTTAAACTAATGTCTCTCATAATAATGATTCAAAATATTAAAATATAAACATTGTTGCCAAAATATATTTCATTATTTTGACTTCATTCCCTAATGACTCAATTTTGTCCATCAACCTTGTCTTCCACACCTCTTCACTTCCATGATTCTTATACAACGAGACTAATTTGTTCATAATTTTTGCTTTCCAAACATCATATGCTCCATTGTTCTTGGTTGAGGATTTTTTTTTTACCAAACTGTCAATTTTACCAACAGTTTTTCCTTCCATACATCTTGGTCTATTTCCCCATTAAGCAAACCTAACTCTTTAGCTTTATCAACCCATATAAAGAAGTTGCACTTATATATATCATCCAGAAAAAATTAGAGAAATTGGAGAAGAGGCTTGAAAATATCATCTTCGAATGTTCTTTTTAGTTGCAATAACTCTAACATCAATATTTCTTTCACAATAATATTTGAGAATACTATGTTCAAGTTTTCACTCATTTAAGAAGAAGAATTAGTGTTTTTTTATTCTTTCATTTTATACGATTTGAACACCATAAAAAAGACAGAATAATGGATTATATAAATGAAATTTATTGGAAGAAGAAAATATAAAATCATGAAAGAAGAACAAGAATAGATTATATAGATGGACATGTTACAATTGTAATGATGACAGATTTTTATTTTTTTTTAAATGAGTTTCAATTTTGTTTTCAAAATTAGACAAATGAGTCATTTCTATTTCAAAAATCAAACAAATTATTATTTCTCTTACGTGACAATCAATTGACTAACAATTTATCTGACAATATAAACAGTTATCATACACGTTCAGTGGCAGAACTTGAATGAAAATATTGGAGATGCTAAATTTTTAAAATTTTAATGCATAAATAAAAAGATATAATATAGTATTGTATATAAAATTTTAAGTTGTAAATTTATTAAAAAAAAAATATTGATGATCAAACTCTTAACCTTATAAGATAGAGTTAATAAATCAAATGTTGTTTTACAATTTTTATAATTAAATTTTACTTTCTAAATTTTTTTTTTCAAACACTAAAATTTTATAGTTTAATTGTTATGTTTTGTCAATGTAAAAAGTTTTACACTGATATCACATCACAATCATCCATAAATGTGACTTTAAAAGTAATTGTAATAAAAATCAAATTATTTTATTAATTTGACGGTTATAATTAATTAACAATATAAAATATATTTACATTTTCGATGCATACAAATTAAATTCAAATGTTTACACTATTAATATAATTTTCTTAACTACAAAGACAAAAACAATATATATATATATATATATTATATATATATATATATATATATATATATATATATTATAAAATACATTTAAACACAACACATTGTTTAAGATATCAAACATTGACATAGTGTTAATAAAAAATAAGGATTTGGTTTGAGCATTATGTGATCTATTTTAAAATTAAGTGAAATTATATCTCAAATCAATAAAGGTCGAACTTATTGGTTTAGTTCAACTTGAACTCAAACTCATCAAAAAAAATATGAATCTAATTTAATTAGTTTTGGTTAAATTTTTGAGATCATATGATTATTGATTTGATTTTTATATCTCTATATAAAATTCACAATTATATATCTAGATAAAATTCACAACTCACATAGTTGGAATTTAGGTTGAAAAATTTAGTTTATTTTATAATTATAGTAGTTATTTTTGTAATTTTTTTATAAACAACTTCCTCTGATTTTTTTTATAATAGATATTTGAGTTATAATTTGATCAATAAAAATTAATGTATTTGATCTATAACATGAATCAAATTAATCAATTTTTGTTGATCAAATTGTAACTCAAAAGTATCTTATAAAAAAATGAGTAATATTATTAGAACAAAAAACTTAACACAAAATACGATACAAATACAATATTGTGTAAATTAAAAAGGACCACATTTTATATTTATATTTTATTACAAATTGTATTTGTGTCTCATTTTATATCAAATTATATTTTAATAATATTATTCAAAAAATAAAATAAAAATAATAGTATTTTTTAAAAAGTTATTGAAAATTTTGAAGTGGCCGTGACCATCCTATATCCCATAAAAATTCGTCAATGTCTTCGTCAACTAAATTAATGTAATAAAGTAACGAAATGAATATATTACCAAATTATATGGTGAATAGTCGACGCATAGTAATCCAAATTATAGTATCAGCAATATATATCACGATTTTATATAAAACTTAGTAATAATAATACATAAAAAAACTCCTAATCGTCGAACTCTAATTCTATGACATTTAATTCCAAACATGGACCATTATATAAAGTCGACAATGACAGTTGTAACAAACCGATGTCGACGATGAAGGGAATTTCCTCTGTGTGACGGAACCATGTAAGACACAATAAAGGATAATTTTGTTTAGGACGATGTGGCTTATTTTGCGATTCATCTTTATGTCGGTAGTATTAATTTCTCTGTATGAAAATATTATTCTTTATAAAAATATATATATATATATATATATTTTTAACTTCATTTATATTAATTTATGTGCAATTAAAATTAAATGAAACCAAAATAATGATATTTTAAGTTCGAACTTATGACTATACATATTTGTTATTATCATTTGAATCATACTTATATAATATTATATATGTATTTTATTTTGTCAATAAAATAATATAAGAAAATTAAGGTGAACTATTACAATAGAGAAATGAACTAAATAATCCAAAAATGTATGAAATGAAGGTCGATTAAATTTAATTAATAACTTTTTTAAAATAATTGTTTTATAAATATTAAATCACAGTTGTTAAATACTCCTTTCCTCTTTAATATTGATCCTTTAAGCTGTTTTTTTTATCCTAAAACAATGACTCTTTTAAAAAAATCAAAATATTATTATATTAATAACATTTTTTTCTTATTTACAATGTCACAAAAATATATTAAATGAATTTTACTTTTACTAAATAAATTAAGAATAAAAATTTTTAAACTAATAACTTTATTATTTTTAAGAGACTAATGAATTAATATACATTATTTACGTAAAAATATTTCACACAGAAAATTAATCACAATAATTTATGACACGATTATTGTATTAAACAATTACAAAAATGTAAGAACATATTAAAAATAATTATTTTAATAAAACGTCATTATAAAATTAATTTAACTGACGATGTATATTCTATTTTTTCATTTTTAGTATGTGTGAAAACTTCAAAGAATTAAACGTTAGGAAGAGAGGGTGCAATACAGAAGAAAATGTTATTGTTGCAAAGTATACTGTGATGGAGTTAGTTAAATAATAATAATAATAATAATAATAATAATAATAATAATAATAATAATATCAATAAGTGTTTTAAAAACATTTGTTAAAAAAATAAAAACAAAAAACTGCATTAAAAATAACAAATTTAGATATTTAAAAATTTAAAAACACAAGTTCCAATGCAATTTTAATTAAAAATTTAATTTCTGAGTTTCTTAACAAATATTCAATAACACTTATTAATTATGTTAGGAGAAAAAAAAATTGTGCTAGTCTTACGGTTTGTGGTCTTAATCTTAATGTCGATACGAGAAAATATTAATTAAAAATACATCTAATAATAATATTATAATTATTTTTTAGAATACATATATTTTTTACTTTAATAATTTTTATTTTATTTGTTGATAAATAAAATAAATACAAATTTTTATAAAAGATCAAACTTTAATTTCTTAAATAATTTACATAATTGATAAATCATAACCAATTATATATATATATATGAGTGATCTTATAAATAATTATAATAAAATTTAAACATAAAAAAATCATGTTATATAAAATAAAATTTTTACAGATGAATTATATATATATATTAATAATTTTCCATTTCCCAAGCACATTGAAGAGGGATGAAACGGTAGATGGGTAGATGTCAAAAAAACAGGTAGATGAGTAGATATTATAACACGTGACATGCTTTAAACATAACCACCCTTCTCTCTTCCATATTCTTTGGAGATAAACTCGACACAGTTACCTATTTTGTAACCTAACAACGTGCCACCATAAGAGAAAAATAGTTTATATAAGATAGAGTTAGTTTGGTGTAACCCATTCCCTAGTTAGTAGAGAAAAATAGAGTTAGTTACTAGACATTGTTTATATAAGATATATATTTTTCTAGAGTTTGTTAAGATAAATGTTAATATGTTATATATTAGTAATTCTATATTATAAATTTTAATATTTAAATATTAAAATTGCATTAGACTCGAAAAGTAGGAGTTTAATAAAATAATATTTTTTCCATAAATTTCAACTTCATAGTCTCTTCAATAGGAATAGAGTTTACAATAATATTTTGATTTTTAAAAGATAAATTTAAAAATCTAAAGAAAAAATTTTTAATTTTAGTTTCTTGATAAATATATCAAGCACTGATATTTTGCCTTTTTTTTTACTGCTTCTATTTTACTTTTTCCTCCTTTTTTTTTAATTAAGAATGGTGGTTACATCTTACCAATGTCACCTCCAACCACCAAATTAATATATCTAAATGAAAAATTAATTATAAATAATTGAAAAAAAATAGAGTTAGTTATATGATACATAGGATATGTTATAGGCTAAATTTATTTGTTTTTGGCGTTGAAATTGTTACGTTAGTTCGGTTTTTATTGACTTGCATGGCACATATTTTACTTTAAAAATTAATCTCCCACCCTATGTGATATTGGCATGGAGGATGATTTATTTTATTAGTAATATTTGTAAATATTTTGAACTATGCTTAGTTGGAATATTTTATCCACTTTTTTGGATTATTTTTGTAAAATATTTTGAACTATGCTTTTATTTCATCTTAATATTGTTGGAATATGTTATCCACTTTTTCGGATTATTTTTATTGTAAGTTATGTTAAGTGTATGTTATGTCGATGGCATCCTAAACTGTAAGACCCATAATTTTAAAGTACCATTTATGTATTTTTGGTGTATTTTGGATTTTGGCTCGGAGGCTTTTAAGCCAAAGTTAATAATATTTTGGAGTTTAATAATCAAAAAGATGTTTTGATGCCAATTAAACTTTCTCGTCGATAAATAAATTGAAATTAACTGCGGTGAATCCTTTACGGATAATTCAATGCGTTTCGGGTGAAACGGTAATTTAACAAATGTCTAGGTATTTTGAGATATTTGTTAAGTTATATTTATTATCTATTTATGTTTGTTTGGAGGGAAAAAGAAAGGAAAACTAGAAGGAAGGAAAAGGAAAAGAAAATAGTATAAAAGGAAGGAAGGAAAAAGGAAGAAAGGAAAAACAAAGGAAAGAAAAAGAAAGGAAGGAAAACGAAAAATTCCATCTTCTTCCTCTAACCGTGACCCATTTTTCTCCTTTCTCCCGTTTTCATTTTCGTCGCTTTCTTTTCTTCAAAAATAGTAACCCAAGGTTGGGTGAGAGTTAGATCAAGGTTTTCGCAACTCCACTCTTCCTCTTTGATTCGAAAACGAAGAAAAACGGTTTTTGAGATCCAAACACAAACCCCTCCGTTTCTTCTAGATCCAAGCTTCATTTCTCGAAGAGATAGAAGGGAAAGTTGCTCACTACCACGCTACGGTGCTAGGGGACCAATTTGGAGGCGACGTTGCGAGCGGAGATTTTTACCGGATTTGCTCGCGGTACCGGAAACGCACGTTAAAGCTAACGTTGAGGTAAGGGCTCCTTCCAAACTTCTAGTTTGCATTAGGGACTTATCTGTGGTTGTGTGGGAAGGAATTTGTTAGGGTTAAATGTATCGATTTGGGGAAAAACGAAACTAGTGCGTTATGGGTAAAACCTTAGAGTTAGGTTTTGTTTATAATGATGAATGTTTCGTGGTAAATGAATTTGAATGTCATTGTGTATGATTATGAGTAAATGAAATTTGATGTATCTGGGTGTTATGTTGCGTTGATTTGTGTTCGTTGTATTTGGCGTGTCCATACGTGATGTTTGTTAATTGGTGTGGTTGTTGTGAATTATGGTTTGAATGTGAGAGTATGTTTGAGTTTGTTTCCGTGGAATTTGAAAACCATTAGAGTTAAACGAGTATTAAAAATGGGGAATCTTTTAATACCTCGGTTTACTTAATGTGCATTTGAGGAAAAGGTTTAAGTTAACTGGGCGTTGAGAATGGGGAATCTCTTAATGTCCCGGTTACTTAACGATCGTTTTTGAAAATCGTTCCGGTAAATGAGTGTTAAGAATGGGGAATCTCTTAATGACTCGTTTACTGAATATTTTGTGTGAAAATCGTTTAAGTCAAAAGTATATTAAGAATGGGGAATCTCTTGATATGTCTGTTTGCTTAACGCTTTGTTTTGAAAATCATTAAGATAAATCAGTATTAAGAATGGGGAATCTCTTAATGACTTATTTATTTAATGTCGTTTTGAAAACCGTGCAGACCCGTGATAGGTGGCACCTCGATAAACGGTACGGGCCCGTGATAGGCAGTACGTTTATGGTTTTCGCTTTTTGTAAATCGTGCAGACCCGTGATAGGTGGCACCTCGATAAACGGTACGGGCCCGTGATAGGCAGTACGTTTATGGTTTACGTTTTTTTTAATATCTGCATTTGCTTAACGATTGTTGTGAATGGAGTCTGTGTATGCTCATGCATTTCATTTGGTAAATTGTGTCGACCCGTGATAGGTGACACCTTGGTAAACTGTACGGACCCGTGATAGGTTGTACGTTTGCGATTTACATTTTAGTAAATCGTGTTGACCCGTGATAGGTGACACCATGGTAACTGTACTGACCCGTGATAGGTGGTACATTTACGATTCCCGCTTTTTCTTTTAGTAAATCGTGTTGACCCGTGATAGGTGACACCATGGTAACTGTACTGACCCGTGATAGGTGGTACGTTTACGAGTTACTATTTAGTAAATCGTGTTGACCCGTGATAGGTGACACCTCGGTAAACTGTACTGACCCGTGATAGGTGGTACGTTTATGATTTACGCATTTTAGTAAATCGTGCTGACCCGTGATAGGTGGCACCTCGGTAATTGGTACTTTGGCCTGCGATAGGCGGTACAATTATGATTTACGGCCCTTCGAGGAGGGTTTTGGTTTGGAATTCCGAGTCCATGCATTTTGGCATATACGCATTGCATTAGGGTGCCTGGCACGCGAGTCATGTTTGATTTGAGTTTATGATTGAGTGATTCGAATTTTGATTTATCGTGATAACTGAGATGAAGGTGTTAAGTGCTATGTGTTGTGTATTGTGTGTGAGTATGATGGTTATCGAACCTTTGTGTGTCGTAGTAATCGCGTAGAAATTGCTAAGTGTTAAGTGGTGAACTTGATTAGGAATGACTTAGGTTAATTCATGAATTTTTGGAAAACTGATCAGGGAAATCGATTTCCCAATCGATTGGATGGGTAAACAGGGACTTGGCCAATTCACAAAATCGATTAGCCAATCGATTTTGTAATCAGTTTTCGAAAAATCCCTTACGAAATCGATTGCCCAATCGATTGGGCCTAAGTCAGGGACTCATCCATATTCGACCAAATCGATTTGGAAATCGATGGGCCATTAAGTCAGGGGCTCAGCTATCCTGTCAATCGATTGCCCAATCGATTGAATCAAGCCAGAGTTCAAAATTTCACTAAAAACCTTCAGGAAATCGATTTGGAAATCGATTGGTATTAAGTCAGGGGCTCCGTTATCCTGTCAATCGATTGCCAAATCGATTGATTCAGCCCAGGATTCTATTTTCATTAAAAATCTTCACCCCAATCGATTGCCCAATCGATTGGCTCAGTGAAAATCCTCAGTTTTAGTTGTATGATTAATTGCTCATGAATCTATCCATGTCTTTGTATTCGAATACAGAGATGCTGTATTCGAATACAACAATGTTGTTTTGTTAAAAACTTCATTTCTCAACCTTGTTTATGCATGTTTGGCATATGGAAACCCTTTTAAGGTGCATGCTTAGTTGAAAGGTTATTTTGAGCATTTAAAATCTTAATTGCTATGTGTTAACTGTTATTTTTTGGTTGGTGACCCTTTACAATTATTGTGGAAATCTGGGCTTTGCCCTCAGATGAGAGTCAGGACGGTCCTACCGGTTCGTACCCTACGGACGGGAATGGAGATGGGAACGCTTGACTGCAGCTACGTTAGGAGGATCTCACGGGGCGCGTGGAGATCACTCAGGGTGTTTAGTTGTTTTGTAAAATGATCAGACTAGGTTGTCACAGAGGGAACGGATGTCTTTCTTTTGGGGTTGCGTTTATTTTAAACCGGAAGACTGTACTGTTACTATTATTGTCAGTACGACACCTTAGTTGAATGGGTTCCTTGTATCTTCTGGTTGTTGTTTAAATACTTTGGATGTATGTATTTGAGAAACTTTTTCCGCTGCTTGTAAATTTTAATGACTCAATTATTTATCCAAAGGCATTTCCTGATTTAATTCTCTGTTTTATTTTAATTCCTTTTGAAAAAAAAAAAAAAATACACCCTCGCTTTGAAAAACGGGGTGTTACATAAACCTTTAGTGAAAAGTTTATAAAAAAAACTTATCGTCATTTTTATCTAATGTAAGGTTACTACAAAACTTATTACAATTTTATGAAAACTATTTTTGAGGTGTTAAGTGTTACAAAGAGTACTCCACACCAAAACATTTACTATTGAACATCAGAGTCTAACGTAAGTGGAATATTTGACTTGTTGTAAATCTTAAAATATTGAGATCGATTTTTTTTAAAAAAATGATTTTTTAATGAAAAATAGTAATATTAAAAACATAATAATAATTATAAAAAAAAAAATTGACAATACAGCTTAAACAAATACTCTACTCGCAATAAAATATAAGTAAAAAAACCACGTTTTTTATTTAAAGTATGTGGATTTTTTGTTTGTGTTTGTTACAAATAGATTAGTTATTTAGTGAACTTGTTCAACACATTTTGAACTTCTTCATAGAGGTACTTAGCATATTTGTCTTGTTGGTAATAACAATGGGCAATTTATTAGGTTCATGTGTAAGTGATTAAGTCTCACATCGACTGTGAATAAGAAAAATATTGGATACAAAGACAGGCGATTTGGATACTCATTGCCTTAAGGTTTTGGGAGCGAAGACGTGGTGTCAAAGTCTCTTGTGGTTCTGGAATATTTGGCTCGTTATTGTTCTCGCGTTCCATGAACTCTCCAACAAGTGGCATCAAACCATGGTTCAGCTCGATGGAGGAGCGAGAGTGGATCTTAGTGTTAGATTATTGTATCGAAAGTTTTCTTGTTGGTGTAGTCAGAAGGCATGTTCTGTTGCCAATAATTGTTATATAAGTATAAGATGTGGGAGACTAACACTTGTTAGGTTCAAGTGTGAATAATTAAGTCTCACGTCGACTATAAATGAGTAAAATGTTGCTCTTGTGCTTCCCAAGGCCCCAACTCACATTTGAATGAAAGATTGTTGGTTTCAAGTGTGGGACTAACACTTGATGAGAAGGTTGTTAGGTTCAAGTGTGAATGATTAAGTCTCACGTTAATTATGAATGAGTAAAATGTTGCTCTCGTGTCCCCGACTCACATTTGAAAGAAAGATTATTGGTTTCAAGTGTGGCTAATTATATGTAAGATAAATGACTCATGTATTCATTGTTTTAATATTTTGGTGACAATGTGATATCAAAGTTTTTTGTAGTCTTAAAATATTTAACTTGTGGTTGTTCCCGCATATCTAGATTCCCCGACACATATTTCATTTCTTCTATTTTTATTACAAAGATTTTTCTCCTTTTTTTTTTCTAACACTTCTCCATTTCCTTACTTTTCCCACTCTTCCTTTTCATCGGCAATTATACATTGTGTTTGTTTTCAAAGAAACAAACACAAAGTGAAGGAAAGAAAGATTTTATTGGGGTCCACGTCAAAATGCTTTCGGCTCAAATATGGACGAAAAGTGGACAAGAGAGCGACTTTTTTATAAAATCACATTAATACACATACTTTTAATACACATAATTTTAAATATAGATAGATAAGTGATAAATAAGTTGTACTATTAACTAATATTTCATATGATGAAGATATTACAATTCTTTTTAAGGATAAAAATATTATAATAAAATCATAACTTTTTATATGTGTAATTTTCATTAAAAAAATTATGATTACTTTTCAAAACGAATTTATTCGATAAGATTACGAATACAATTTAACTAAGTTTAAATATTTTTTTATTTTACTTTTTCTTCTATCAAACAACATAAATAGGTATTTCATTTTCTACTTTCTTTCCTTTTTTTTTTCTTCATTTTTTCTTCTTTTGTTTACCAAACATAGTGTAAATGTTTTTGGTTAGTATATAATGCAAAAAGTATAATACATTAATTATAAAAGTTTAATTATCAAGTAAAAAATTTTAAATTATTATTATGTTATAATAATTTATAGACAATTTTATAAACATAACTTTATAAATAATTATTATAAAAAATAAATATATCTAATGATTTAACGATTGTAATTAATTAATAATATAAAAATATTTTACCATAACAAATATTTAAATTAAATTATAATTATAATCTACATATAAATCAATGTCTCGCAAAAAAAACCATTTATACCCCAATTTAAAAATATAGCACGTCATATTTTTCAAAGGTAAAATAGTCATACAAATTTACATTTTTTCATACATAATTTTCCTCTGTTTCTCATCTCTACTCATTTAAGATTTCAAACTCCCAATCTCATCTCTCTTACTTTCCCACCAACCACATTTTACTCGTTTAAGGTAAAATAGTAATTTCTTACTTCTTTTGTTCCCTATTTCTCCTCACCATATACCATTTCCAAACATTTCTCTCCTTTATCTTCCAAGACTTCCTCGTTCCTTTTTTGTCCCTTTCTCTCTCACTCTTCTTTTTCATCACCAATCATAGTTGTTTTTGGTTAATTAGCATATAATACAAAAATTATGATATATTATTTATAATTTATTAAATAAATTATACATTAACAAAAATATTTGTTATTAATCAATTAATTAAAGATATCATATACATGGTAATTAGTTAAGATAAAATTATTTATTTGATTATTAATATATCTGTTGAATATCACTAGATAAAAAAAAACAAAGAAAACTACAAATAAATTTATTATAACTTTTTGTAGGAAATTATATATTGGACAAAAATGTTTCACTCATCGGTTAGATAAAAAAATAAATGTGAACTTGATTATTATTGTGTTTCTTTAATATCTTATAGATAAAAGTATGATAAAAATTATAACATATTAATTATAATTCAGCGTGCAAATTATATATATAATAAAAGTTTGACATTTATTAATTAGTTAATAGGAGATCTTTCGTATATCAATTAGTTAATAAATATATATGTATTTAACTATGAGTGTATCTATCGACATTTTTTAGATAAAATTAGGCATAAAATTATCAAAAAGTCATTATTTTTTAGATAAAATTATCAAAAAGTTATTATAATTTATAATACAAATCATAAATCTTGGTCAGTAATCGATTACTTTAGTGGTGGTCATTTATAATTTAGTAGTTAAAAGGGAAATGATAATTTGATCATTACCGTAACATTTAATATTCTGTAAATAATTGTGTGATGAAAATTATAATGCACTTGTCATGATTTATTTATTGAAAAACTATATATAGGACATATCTTTATTACCCATCAATTAGTTAAAATATAGTCATTCTCATATCAATTAATTATTATTATTTTATTTAATTATTAAAGATAAAAATGACGGAACTATAATATATTAATTATAATTTACTACACAAAAATCATAAATGACACAAATATTTTCCATTAATTAATTTAGTTAAAAATAAATTTTTCACTTATCAATTATAATTTTCTTGAATATCTTATGACTAAAGTGTAAATAAAATTATAATACATCAATTTTAATTTACTCTACAAACCAAATATGGGGAAAATATGTTTTTGATGCATAAAAAATATGCAAAAAGTTATAACACACAAATTAAAATTTACTAAACAAACAAATACAAGATAATTATTTATCACATTAAACGATTAAAAAAAATCATTCACGATGCAATCACTAAAAAAATATATGTATACTTGACTTTTGTTGTTTCGTTTGAATATTTATTTAGATAAAAGTAGTAAAAATTATAATTTATTGTATAAGTTTGAATATTTATTTAGATAAAAGTAGTAAAAATTATAATTTATTGTGTAAATCATATATATGACAAATTCTTGTCTTTGACGAATTTGTTAAAATGTGGTCATTGACAAATCTATTTATTTAAGAAATAAATTGTATTTAATTATTTGGACAAAACACAACATAATAGTGATACTGCACAAAGTCATTCCATTTTTTCTATAATTTCTGATTAAACACCTATCTGAACTATTTGTATGTTGTTTACTTCCATATAATAACCAACTTCACTTGATCGCATTACTAGTGCGTGTATTTTGTTAGTTATTTAACTTTAATTTGACTAATTAATGAACTAATTATTCATTGATTCAATTGATTAAACTTATTCAATTCAATAAATTTTAAATTATTAATCTACATGTGAATAAGAGGTAAAAATAGATCAAATCGACCTACAAGAATTTATGGTATAGTCTATGACAGATCTAATTAAACCACACTTATTTTATATAGTTCAGTCCAAAGTTTTTCTAAAAGAGAGATTTTCCTCTCACCCCTACACTCTCAAAAGTCTCTCAAAATTTATTTGATTTCTTATGATTTTAACCATCTTTGAATTAATGAATCCATGCATAATTTTTCTAGATCGAATTCGGAGGTGCTAATTTGTAGTTTATTTCAGAATTTGTTACACTTAAAATTGATCAATTTGAAGGCGTGAGATGTTAATTTTAGGGATTTTACATCTCCACTACAATTCAGAAGTAAGAAAAATCCTTAAAATTTTTATGTTAGTTTTACATATTCGGATCGGTCAATTCGAACAAACGAAGGAGGAGATAAATTTAACTAAAAAGATCTTCTTACTATTATTATAATGTATTGAGCTTTGCACTTCATGTTAAATCATAATTTATTTACTTTTTTATATATATAAATTTATACATATTCACATACATCAATATTTTTGCATATTTAACATAATATTATTAAATAGAATTAAAATAGCATGTCATATAATATTAAATTATCTAAAAACTCGTGTTATATATCAAAATATAACTTAAATGTATAAATATATTAATTTATTTACAAAAGTATATAGTACTCAATATATTAGTGGTATATTCAATATTATAAAAACAAATCTACTAAAAATATTGAAATAAACTTTTAAACATATTTACAACCATAATAAACTTTTGAAAACATGTCAAATCAATATTAAAAATTGACTTATAACATATAACCCATTAAATTAAATACAACATTTATAAAGTAGTTAAAACTCAAATTTTATGAAGTCTAATATCTCAATTAAGGCTCTAAAGTTCCAGTCTCCTTTTCAAAAATTTCATATTAAGTCTATAATATTAGATCCTTTAATGAAATAAATTTTTAAGACTCTGACCTATTATTTTATTATTTTTATGGGCTTAAGTGAAATGACTCAAGAGGCTCGTAAGTCTAATATTTTGTTAATTGAGATATTTATTTTGAAAAACTTTCAATATTTATTTTTCTTGAAAAAATTTATCAAAAAAATCTAAAATATTTTTTTATTGAAAAATTTTGTGAGAAAAATCAAAAACATATTTTTCTTAAAAAATTGAAACTTTTTTATCGAAATTTAAGAAAAAAAAATTGAATTTTATAATTTTTTTGGTTTTTAAAACTTTTTAAACTATGAATTTTTTTATCTTTTTAACATCTGATTTGAAACTAATAATTAGTTGAGGTTATGAAATTGAAGTTCTAATATGGATTTTCACTCCAAAATTGTGAGCCTTTAAACCTTTGGGTTGAACCTGTGTCTGTAATAAATAAATAAACACTTTATCACATTTGATTTAATATATGTTTATGGTTTCAATAAGTTCATTTTAATAATCAAACTCGTGTACCACACAGAAATATTCACCTAGTAAAAAATAAACACGTATAGCATAGAAATTAGACAAGGACAGCCATCATATTTACTTATTTACCCTTCCTTTCTTGTTAGATTCCGTGATGCATATAAATATCTTACTATAACACTTTGTAGGTTCCAAAACCATATTTTCAAAACCTACCCCAACTTTTTATTTTTTGTTAAAGTTTTTTCTAAGGAAGAAAAATGATGAAACAGATTTTTTTTCTATTCTGTTTTGCTTCTGCACTTACCCTTTCAGTTTCTGAGTCCAAAATTTCTGCTTCTTTGAAACCTCATGTTGTTGAGTCCTTTGATGTTGGTTATATCAAGGTACTTTTAATTAATTAAATTTTTTTTTTATGAATAAAAAAAATATAACCCTTTATTTATTTTTAATTAATTTTTGCTATGTGATGTAAAGACTAATGTTTTATTTTTGTTTTTGTGTGTTTAATAGATGAAAAGTGAACAAAACTGTTCTTATCTTGTGAGGATATCAACAAGTTGTTCTTCTCCTAAGTTTACTACTGATAAGATTAGTATTGCTTTTGGAGATGCTAGTGGCAACCAGGTTTGAACTCTTCTTTTCCTTTTATTTATTTATTTATTTTTTTCTTTCTATTTTACACATTTTAATTAGCTTGAGACAGAGTTTATAACAAAAATATTAAGTAAAAATATTTTTTATTTTATTTTTTAAAATTTATGGTAATTTTATTTGTTGACAAGGAGAAAAAAGACTTTTAAATATATATTTTTATGACTAATAAATATATTTTGGTGAAAAATATTTTTTTAAAGAAATAATTATTTCTTTTTTTTTATATATAAAAAAATGATTATATTTAGGATTTTATTTTTATCTACTTTTCTGAATAAGGTAAAATCACAATATTTATAAATACAACATACTCAAATGTTATGATAAAAAAAGAAAAAAAAGTGCTCAAATATGTAACTACAATACAACTTATTATTCATCAAATAGTGTGGAAACCTTTACTCGGACACTTCATCATTTGAACTAGCTTTTAAAAGTATATCTAAATCTATAAGATAATTAGAACATACTCAAACCTCAAAATAGAATTAGTGGTTGGCACAAAAATAAGCAGTTTATCTTAAAATTTGAGTTGGACCTTAATACCCTACTCTCACGATTAGGGTTGAACATTTGGAGTGTGATTCTAGAGTAATAACTTGATGAATGTTGGTTAGACACTGATATTATTTTAGAATATGGAATTCCTTAACGTATTGTCAGACCTTATCTCATTTTTAACGATTAAAAAAATGTTTAGTTAAGTAAGGAAACCTAATTTTAAACATATTAAGTGATATTTTATTGTTCTATGTTCAGGTGTATGCACCAAGACTAGACGATCCAATTTCAAAAACATTTGAGCAATGTTCTTCAGATTCATTTCAAATTGATGGACCATGTGCATCTCCAATTTGTTATTTATATCTATATAGATCTGGCCCAAATTACAATGGTTGGAAGCCCGAAACCGTGAAAATCTATGGATATGATTCAGAGCCCATTACATTTACTTTTAACACCTCCATCCCTAGTGACACTTGGTATGGATATAATTTGTGTGATGCTCCTCCTCCTTCATCTTCCATCCAACTATCCATTCACAAATTGATTGTGTTTGTAATGATTCTTGGATCTGCTTTTAGTATTTGGATGTAATTTGTAATTTTTGTATATTTGGTTTTTCGTTTGGATTAACAAAATCGTGGCGAGTTATTGTGATTTTGTAGAAGCTATACTTTATAGTTATTGCAAAATTATAATGATTCATCATGATTTTGCTATTTTCGCGTAAAATCAAATATGCACTTACATATTTTTCTCGTATGTGCACTTAAATGTTCTATATCTCCTTTTTTTTGTATTGCCACGAAACTTAATTATTAGGGTAAGTTTGGCCTAGCTTTTTAAGGGTCTATGTATCTTATTAGTACTTATGCTTAAATAGGATATGAGACCTTGTTAGTACTTTATGTTGAATTAGGGATATATGACTATGAGATATGCAGAACATTATTAACTTTTATATTACGCATGTTCAATTTGGTATTTTTTTTTTCTTACTCATTTGATTTTTGAAAAAAGAAGAGTTGTGATTAATTTAAAGTTTAATTGACAGGTAAATAAAATCTATTAAATATTAATTTGTAAGTAGAGTTAACACTAGTTTGTGTGTCTTACTTGCAAATTTATTTATGTGGTTAAATTTTTATTGTGTTAGATAAATTATCCATATTTTTTCAAAGACAATTTTAATCTGATATAATAATTATTAAATTTGTTAATAATAGACCAATCCACTTTTGACCACTAGATTAAATAGTTTTACCAATTCAACTTAAGTCTGCCCACATTTATCTTTTTCTATCTGTAAGAGAATTTTTTTTCTTCCAAATACTAATTATTGAAAGGGCATGTTTAGGTTAGATACAATTTCAAAATAAAGACTAATGGTGAATAAAAAAAATTAGGGATTAAAAAATTAAGAATTTTTTAAAATTTTATAGGAAATAAAATTTATTTACTTTTTTAATTATTAAAATTTCATTTTTTTATTAGGAATCTAATTTTTAATATTTGAACATATTTTAAAAAATGTTTAGGTCTGTCTTGTGATAATTCACATGTAGAAAAAAATAATCGAGGATATTGGATATAGTAGTTATTGTGAAATTTTATTAGGTTAATTATATTAAAAATACTATTTAAAAGTAGGTCATATTTTAATTGTATAATATTAATTTTTAATTACTTTTTTCTTTTTTACTCAATTATGATTCTTAACTTTATATTATTTAAAATAAATGTTTATGGCGAAATCTATTTGAAATCGTATCAGATATTTTTCTTCATCAATTTTCATAGATATTATCGTGAATGATTTGAAAAGAAAAGATTATGATTTATTTTTTATTAAGACACCGGCTAAACCAGAGAGAAGGATCTTCAATAATCGCTAGTTCCAATTTATAAAATGTTCAGTTGGTGTTTCTTTAATCTATTGGTCTTAAATCCCATAATTATTTTAATAAATTAAAGACAAATAACATATAAAAATGTTGTGAACGATGAAGTTGGGTTGCACATGAGTGATGAGACAAGATAAGGTAGAAAGTGCATGAAAGCTTTTCTTGTATCTATAGAATTCTACCTAACTATATCTAAATCCAAATTTAATAGTGACACCTATTTTTAACAATGAGTATAACTATTTTGTCTATTTCTTTAATTTATGAAGTCAATTATCCCTTTCATCTTATTTTAAATATTTTATTTAATATTTTATATCTCAATTTTTTTGTTATTTTATAATATTAAATATTTTTTTCAAATAATATATTCTTATATTATCTTCAATATATTACTTTATTTTGGGCTTAAACGAACCATACGAGTACATATTATTTATTTATAACTTTTCAATATTAATACTTAATAAGTACTCACTTCCTCCAACTTAATATTTTAAATAGAAATTACTAAATGAGTCTCACTATCAATTTTATTTATTATTATATTTCAACACAAATTTATTTTAATACAAATTGTTAAATAAAATCCAAAAAAAATAAAAATAGAATATGCTCGTATTGTCACATTCTCCAATAAACAATCAAATTTTTTCTACCACCAATGTGCTTATTTAATTCCGTGTTAAATAGGAAAACACTTCAATTGTGGATGTCCTTATTTATTGGATCATAACTTATCAAAATTTTCAATTAATTGTAACTTACTAGTGTAGTTGAGTATGTATGCTACATAGGGTAGAAAAATAATTATTTAAATATAAATATTAAAATTCTAATATTGTTATCATTAAAAAAAACAGATATAACTAAATGAAATATAAAAAAATTGATAATATACATATTAATATATTTTAAATTTAATTATTTTTAATATAAAAAATCTGACATTAAAAACTTAAAGGAAAAGATTCAAATAAACTAGTATATATACACGAATTTAATATCATCTATTAATTTTTAATTTTACATCGATCTAATATATAAAATACAAGTTTAACAAAAAAATCAAATGACTTTCTTTTTAAATAATTTAGATTTGTTCATGTGTAGTATTTTGTATAAAATGGACGTGTAGTCTTTGACCCAATATACTTATTGATTTTGCTATTTAGCATAAAAATAGAGGGTTAAAGAGATTTACTAATTATTTAAGGTTAAATATATTTTCAACCTTTATAAAATTAAAATTGTGAACTATCAAGTTTAGGCTATACACAGTTTTAATAATGATTTTAATATCTACAAAAACGGGTGCTTCTAGAATTGGTTCCATACGTCAAATAATAGTTCATTGGGCTAATAGCCTTGTGACTCGACACGCCACATGAACATTTTAATTGATGTGACATCATCGCCGCATGTTGACTCACATGTTTTTATTAATTTAAATTATAAAATAATTATTTTTTAATTTATATTTTAAGGGTATATTGGATTGAGATTTTGAAAGACACTTTTAATGTAAATTTTTTAGATTTTAAAACATAATATAAGATTTTAATGGATTTACGAGAGTCTTAGCGGCAGATATTTGTCCAAAATATTGGAAGAAGCGAAAAATATTAACAAAAATATTATAATTGAAATTCATAAAAGTCATATAGTTTTTTATAGAACTTCACACAATTCATGCATAATCGACGGGTTCAGAAAGTTAGAGTTATCATTCACACAATTATCACAATTGGCACAAGTTTTTAGAGCTTTACACAATTCAATCAAATAACTCACATTCACAGAGTAAAACAATTCTCAAATTCAGAATCCCACATTCATACTACACTAATCAGAAAGATAGTAAACAATTTACACCCTAAAGTTCACAATCCCAATTCCCACACTAAAATTATGCACAATTCACAAAGTCACAAATACAAATCACACACTACTTGATATGATCTTGTTTGTCAAGAATCACTTTAAGGATCGTTATAGGTTGGAAACTTACAGATTGCAGCCAAAATCACGTTTTGCCGGAGAATGAGATAACCGAAGCTACGAAACTTAGAATCAGACGATACCAAAACGAGGTGAAAGATGACGTTCTGAAACGCAAGTTAGGCTGTTGAATCACTGAAAACAAGTATGTAGAACTCAAGATATGATCGTAGGTTACTAACCACGAAAATTGATAGAATTTGTGTATTACAGTTTGATGTAAATGAAACTCAAAATTATTATTCAAAAAACGATCCAAGAACATAATGGCGCCACAATCTAGGAATTGATAAGTCAAAAGAACGCCACAAGGATTAACAATCTTACAAGTTCAAAGTGAATTCTTTCAAGAACTCTAGAGAGCAAAACCTCATAAAAATAATGTTCAAAGTCTCCTTAAATAAAAAAAGGGTTTGTCTTTTATAAGTTTCCTTACAAGTTCTCTAAATTTGGCACAACTCAAATTTTTACAATTAGATCCAAATTTTCTTACTTGTTCAGTCTACTAATTTAATTAAAACTAATATTAAAATTTGATAACACATAGACGTTGCCTTCATTCCTTAACTTCTTCAATTTTGATTAAACAATTTACTATCTTTGGCTTCAATTCTTCATTAGTTGGATTTACTTCAAATAATGTGGCTATCAAGTTATTTATAGCCTCATTTGCCTTCTTTGACGCTTATCTTGTTATTGGAGTTCCAAGACTGTGAATATTCTCTATGCTTAATTCCTTGGTTATGCTTTATATGTTCTCATCACTACTACTAGTTCACAATCTTGAACTAAAACAATTCACAATTAGCGAGCAGTAGAAAAAGAAAATAGTCGGATCCTGAAAAATATAGGAAGGAGATTGAGATAGTATGAGAACCAAGACCAAGAGGCGACGTTAGCGGCTGATCGTTGTTACTCCAAAATGAGACGAATAAGCAAAGAGAGATAGGCAACGACGACATTGGTCGCAAAGGAGAGAGACTGCATAATGGAGATGCAGAAGAGAGTCGTGTCGAGTGAAGACCGTATAGAAAGGGTTGAGAGGGAAAGATGAGTGTCATGTGGCCACAAATGAGGGAGATGAGATGGCATGCGAGAGAAAGTCAAGGAGCAGGAAAGATAGGGAAAATCGGATAAAAGAGAGTAGCAACAGAGAATTGAGAGGAGGGAGAGACCCAGAGGAATAAAGGCGATGCCAAATGAAATGAATTTCTTCAAAGCCTAGGAATTTAGGGATATTTTAATAACTTATCAATATTATTTTCGTAACCTATCATCAGTATATTTATAATAAATAAATAAATAAATAAATATAGGGGATGTCGTGGCCTTGCCCGCCCCCGAAAAGATCCGCCACCGAAGAATACTACATATTTCAAAAGACTTTTTTTAAACGTAATAAAAAATCTTAATTATTTTTAAACACTATTTTTAAATTACATAAAATATCCTACAAATTTTAAAAGACTATTTTTTTATAGGATTTCAAACAACTCATTCATCTTTTTAGGAAACATTCAAAATTTCAAGAGTGAATGAAAATAAATAAGAAAAAAATTAAATAGTTGAATAAAAAATGTCAAATCAGAACAATTTTCTTAAGATATTTAAAGTTATATTAATCTTCAGCATTGTTTCAATCTCAAATTGAAATATCACACATCTTAAAATTGGTGTCATTTCAAAAATTATCAATCCATATATATTTTACTTTTAATGTAGAGAGAGATATGATAAGGAACATAATAAAAAATAAAAATAAAAACTTTGATATACATTGATTTTAAAATTAATAAGGACGAGAAATCTGCAGCAGTTTCAAAATGATATTCTTGTCCAACAACCAATATTGGTATAAAGAGAGTTGAACAACATTAAAGCCACTTCCACAACTTCTACAATAACTTGGACGTTGCCTAACAAATTGCGTAATTTGTCGGCCTACCTTGTGTTCAGACAAAATCTCAATTTAATATTTTGATGAAAACAAACGAAAAGTTAATTAAGAATGTTAATTATGATTCTAAATGTTATGTTAATTTAATTTGTGCTTTTGAGTGTATTAATTTAAAGATAGGATTTAAACAAAGCAAAGAAATCAACATAAAAATGCAAGAAACTAAACAGACAAGAATGAAGAACATTTTTAACAAAATTTGGAAAACAGATAATGTTCTCCAATTTCAAGAATGATCATCACAACTCCAAAAACAATCAATCTCCACTAGTTAAAAGAAGTTTTAGACTCTAGATTTTACATCTATATCATTAGCACTTGGAACGGAACAAACCGAGATGAACAGATTCAAAGAAACTACTCGAATCACAAAGAGAGAAGATCACGAATTAGCAAGATCAAACAGATGTGAACCTTCTTTAGCTTCACTGTCAAGAATGAATAACATTCTTGACAACATTCTGATCATTCTCCAGCATGTTGACATTAATCTCCAACATGCTAACATCATTCTCCAACATATTAACATTAATCATAGCATGCTAACATCATTCTCCAACATGTTAAACATCAATCTCCAGAATGATAACATCAATTTGCAGAAAGTTCTCACTGGTCTCCAGAATGATCATATCAGCCTCCAAAATGATCAGACTAGTCTCCAGAATTCTCAACATCATTCTCCAGCAGATTAACATCATTCTCCAATCTGTTTTGCGTGAATCAAAATATTGTCCTGGACTGATCTCATAAATCATATATCTAAAGATTAAAGGGTCATTAAACACGAAAGAAATCTAATAAAGAACGAAGAAAAATGCACTTTCAAACAAATTTTACAAAGTGTTCAAATGTTGGAATATTTTTGTTCATATATATTGGTTTTGTTCAAAACTGATAGAGCACTACCAACAAATCTTTTGACCATTATTAAATGTCCTAAAAGCCTATAAAAGGAAGGCCAATGCTCAAGAAAAAATCAGAGCTTCAAGTACTAACAAAATCCATTAATCATTTCAATCATACTTGAATTTCTCTCACTCACATACATTGAATCAGTTTTGATTTTCTATTCGATTCTTAGAATCATTCTCGTGTATTTTTCTGTCAAAGAATCAAAACTCAAATAAGTGTTGAGCCTTATCAGATTCTAACAAAACAATCTCATCATTATTGTAAAATACGAACTATAAGAGTTTAATACAGTTTGAGTAGATTGTAAGAAATCCTATCAAGGTTGATAGATGACTTGATTGAACTCCTTTATGGGTGGAAATGCTTTAACTTTGTAACAGATCAATGTTGATCTGAGCTAGGTGCTGTAAAACCAAGAAGGTTCTTTGTTTTGAACACTTAGTGGAAAATCTCACAGTTGTGAGGACTGGACGTAGCCCGAGTTGGGTGAACCAGGATATATCCTTGTGTGGTATTTATTCCCTTATCTATTTACTTTCAGTCTGATTGATTATCAAGTTAAATACATAAACTGAATTACTGATTTTAACTAACCAAAAACATTATCCGTTTTCTAGTTAAAACCAAGAACGTTCTTCGTTTTCTGTTTTCCCAACTAAGATCAATCTTGATTATTTTCTTAAGTTTTTAACATGGATTTTTAAAAGGGTGAATTCACAATTCAAACCTCCATTTCTTGTAAATTGACATTGCTACTTCACGTTGCTAACTATGTTGCGCTTGCTACCGAATCACCAAAATAATACACTAAACCAAAAACACAACGAAGTTCCTTAAAGGATCCTCTTTGGATCAATGCGATGCCATAAGAAGTTTGTACTATGCATTTAAATCAAACATGGGAACCTGTCCTATGGTCTACTAATGCTAATGTTGTTGGATCAAAATGGGTCTATCACATCAAATTCAGAGAAGATGGTTCCATTGACCGCTTCAAGGTAAGTGATGACTCTTCATCATATGCATATTTTCCCACTGTTTTAGTCTTATTTATCTTCAATCATCAGTTAAATTAAGGATTTATTTGATACATTTTGTTGATTTTTGTTATTTGAGTTAATAAAATGTTTTTTGTTTTTATTTCGTTGATTAAGTAGGAATTTGTCGTAATTTTACATTGCGTTTTGTTTTAGTGCAGTGCTTAATTTTGGCGAAAATTCAACATGATATATGTGGAGTATTTCAGCCATATCTGGAGTTCTGGATGTCCAATTAGTGTCACTCCAAGTGCTAATGAAAGCTAAGATCCATATCTACAACTTTCATGAAGACACCGGGACCAAATTCAGACGCAAACAATGAGAAAAATGCAAAATACATCAGACAACAGATGTTGTGCGCCTGGAGCGCGCCCTGCGCGCCTGGAGCGCATTTCTCAGGTTTGGCCTCTGCCAACGCGCGCCTGAGGCGCGCGACGCGCACCAGCAACCATAAAAACGCAGATTTTTACTGTTTTAGGATCTTTTTGACTCTTGGGAAGTTGGGAGACTTGTGTCATAGCATAGAAACTCAAAGACGGTCGTTTCTAACGCCATTGAAGCAGTTTTATCAAGAATCATCCATGAATCATTCTTGTAATTCTTCTTTAATCCTTATCTTTTGTATCTCTGTCATGAGTAACTAAACCCTATTTGTTAGGGATGAGTGTAACCAGATGAAACCCTTATTTTTCTGATTTGATTTCTAGTTATATGAATGAGTTTATTGAATTATTTTTCTCATCTCTGTGCTTAATGCTTTTTATTGCTTGATCAACATTAAAATGTTCTACGATTTGTATTTTGAAACGGAAGTGGACTTTACGAATGCTTGAGATGAGAAATTCATGAATTTGTAGTCTAGGGATAGATGCAGGTCATGAAACCAATTAAATTAGTTGCAAAGCAAAAATTTACAAGGTAATTTATATACGGTAATGCTTAATTCTAATCTTAAATCCACTAAGGAATTAGGGGTTACTTTGGAATTAAAGGTTCTGTCACTAAGACATTAGGGCAAGAATAATAAAGAGAATTCGGTAATAATTCAATAAAGGAATTCAGTAACTAGGATCAAATTAGACACTAAGGTTGGATTCGAAGTGAAACTCATCCCTGACATTTTTCTCATTATAGAAGATCAATTTTATTATTGTTGTTAATTTCAAACATTATTTCAATCAACTTGGGAACTTTTTTGTTCAATTTCAGTAATTAAATACAATTCGATGGTAAAACGCAATCCTTGAGTTCGACACTCGGTACTACCGTTTTATTATTACTTGCAACGATTCAGTACACTTGCTGAAACGCTATTAGTAAGGTTAGTTGCACATGGCTTTACTCAAATTAATGGGATCGATTTTCATGAAACTTTCATTCATATAGTTAAACACACAAATATTCATTTTATTGTTGCTATTTCTCTTTCACTAAATTGGAGTATGAAACAAGTTGATGTAAAAAATGAATTTTTCGATGGAAAAAATAAAGAAATTGTTTACATGGAGGAACCTCTCAGATTCATAAATTCCGACACACCTAACCATGTATGTCGAATGTCGAAGAAATCTCTATATGGGCTCAAAAAAATACCTCGTGCTTGGTTTGATCGTCTATCTACCTTTTTGCTTCATCTTAGTTTTCTTTGCAGCACTGCAGATTCTTCACTCTTCATTCTCAAAACAAGTTTAGTGGCCACATTGGTTTTAATATATATTGATGACATTTTAGTTTTAAGCAACAATGACGTCTTCATTACAAATTTGATTCAACAGTTTAGCCGTGAGTTTGCCATTAAAGGCTTTGGACCTTTGCACTATCTTTTTGGCATAGAGTTCATTTGCTTTTAGGATGATCTTTTTCTAACTCAATAGAAGTATACTAATGACTTGTTATCTAAAACTAAAATGCTTAGTTGCAAAGCCATGACCATACCACAAGTCCTCAAAGAAAAACCATCATTCTCTGATAATATTATTGTCGATGCTACTTAGTTTCAAAGCATTGTAGGTGCATTACAATATTTAATTTTCACTCGTCCGTACATCACTCATGTTGTTAATCATGCTTGTAAACACTTCACCAAGCCCATTGTGACATATTTAAAGGCAGTTAAGCGCATTTTGTGTTATCACATAGGCACACATAATTGAGGGTTGCGCTACCTTTCGACACTCCCTCTTCCTTGTATGGGTTTAGTGACGTTGATTGAGTTGGGCGTCCTATCACAATATGTAGTACTATAGGTTATTACATATATCTTGGCACTAACTGCATATCTTGATCCTTTAAGAAGCAACCTATTGTTGCTCGCTCTAGCAATGAAGCAGAATATCGCTCCATGGCTCACACTACTGTTGAGCTAACATGGATCACCTAACTCTTTCATGACACATGTGTTTCTCTTCCTCATGTCCCATAATTATTTTGTGATAACATTAGTGCTTTATATATGACAGTTAATCCAGTATTTCATGCTTGCACCAAATATATTGAACTTGATTATCATTTTGTTTATGAAAAGTAGTCATGGAATCTCTTGTTATTCGCTACATTCCTAATCATGACAACTTGTCGTTGTCTTCATCGAACCACTGACAGATAATTCTTTTCTCAAATTTCACACCAAACTAGATGTACATGTATCCAAATTCACCACCAGCTTGAGAGAGCATGATAAGAAACATACCACAAAACCCTTGATATATGTTCAAATCCTATACAACTTAGGGTATTATTATATTGTATTGAATTTGTTCTCACCACTTCTTATTGGGGACTGATTTAATTTGTGATTGTTATCGTAACTACGTTCAAATTAACAATTCACATGGATTGTATATCAAGAATGATCATTAAAGTATCGTATAACTTTTGGGCTGATTTCAAATTGATACTTTTATTCTATATAAAAAAATATAAAATGCAAACCAATTGGTCTTAAATTGCACCGCAAATAAATTGATTTATTTGAGATCCATACCTTTCCTTTTTTTTTTATTAAGTCTTTTCCTTTTTTATATATTTGACTATGTTTGTGTATGTAGTTTTTGTGGTTGTGATTTTTTTGAAAGTGGCATAGTTGCTGATTTTGTTTTGTTAAAACCATAATCAAATGATGAGTTTTGGTAATAATTGGTAAAAAAAAATCCATTAATATCAGATATTATATGATTTATATTTTTTATAATTATTAATAGGTTTTTTTACAGTCAAATATTGATTGAAGACATTTTATATGTGAAATCAAAATCGAATGAAAATTTTACTATAAGAGCAAAATTGTTGATAGGCTGACACCTGGATGGAATTATGCTTAAAACAATCTTAAATAATTTTAGTACAAATAAAAATATTTTAAATAAATAAAATTAACTTTCAAATTAAAGAATTAAAATTTAAATATATTAAGTAATCATAAATGTTGGGTTCCAAGAGGCCCAATGGTCTAGGTGATAGAGTCCCTCGTTCAAAGCAAAAAAAATCATGTTGACAAAGAAAAAAGCAACAAAAAATCATCTTATATAGCCTTAAGATTAAGAAGAAAAAAAACTCTTAAGATAGACATCCTACTACATAGACGAAATATACCGCTAAGTGTTCAATATTCTATATATATATATTTTTAATTGTAATTTTGGTCCTTCTATTTTAGCTGAATTATAAAAGTAGTTCTTTCATTTTATTTTTCTTCAGTTTTGGTTCTCAAACAGAATTTTAGTCCAAAATTTGATAAAGTGTCATCTTTTAAAATTGCACTACATCTTTTGTAATTATAAATTTCAGATACAATTATTTAGGGGTGGACAGATTTGCCACACCCGCCCATAACCGGCCGACCCATACGGCCCATAAGCAAACGGGTGGTTTGGATCGGGTTGTCGGACTTCGCGGGTGAACTTCAATGGATATACACGGTCTACAATGGTCGGGTTCGGGTGAAGAAATTGGATCCATCGGCAACCGTAACCGACCGCCCAATATATATGAGATTGAGGCCCAACCTTCCTCTCCATATTTTGGCCCAGTCCATTTCAACTTTTCATATAAAATCACTACTTCCAGGCTCCAGCAAACCCTAGCCGCCCAGCAAACCCTAGCCGCCCAGAAAACCCTTGCTCTACATCTTTTCTCTTGTTTTCAACTATCATTTTCTTTTCCTTCGAAACCTTCCTTCGAGACCCCAGTAACACATCTTAGAAGTTCTTGATCTCATCTCTCTAGTATCTCGACCTCTCTTTTATTCACTTCATTATATTATACTCTTTTCGATCTCACATCTTCAACCACAAATGGAAAAGGGGCAAAAGAGTGTTGGAGAAAGCTCACAACTGCACATAGAAAGGT
>NC_021167.2:22225287-22230695 GCF_000331145.2 Cicer arietinum | reverse complement strand
GATGCCAAACAAGAAAGTTATCTTCTAAATAACTGTACGTTGACATTTTATTTTCTGTTTGAAAATGTAGGGTTTATAGATTGTTTTGTTGTATTAATATTTTGCAGCAAGTTACTCTAACTGGTGATATTGTTGTGCAGTTGAAAGAGCTAAGACAATGTCATATAGAGTTTAAAATAGAAAGTAAATTGATTTTGCATGTCTGAGTTTGAAAGGTACTTTTGTGTTTTCTTACAACTCCTTATAGATTTCCTTACAAAAGATTTCATTGAAACATAGATGTTATGAATGTTCCTTCTCTTAACTTTCCATCTTTTTCTCCTAAGATTTCATTACATCACAGACAAAGGAGAATACAAAATATACTGAGAAACTGCTATTTTTTTTCAATTCCACTGTTATTTTTTTTCTTCTAATTTGCATTATGTGTGCAGAAACTACTGAAATCACTAGGAAATCCTCATGGTGCAGCAATATTCCTTTGATTAGTGTCATTTTAATAAGGTTGATTAAGATAATTTATGTAATTTATACTTGAGAATTTTAATTTGTATTGGTTGTGTGAATGTAATTTGTATTGATCATGTGAATGTGAATTTGTGATTTAATATTTGGCTTAGATTTTGTGGCCAATGTGAATGCAATGTCTTGAGAACAATAATACAATAAATCTTTGATTGGATTATATTTTGATTAATATTGTACTAAAAAATTGTGATATAAAAAAATTGAATTTATAAAACAAAAATTGAAGTTATAAAACAAATATGAGTCTGATTGGCAGGTTGGACCATTTATTTTAATGGGCCAGAGTTGTCTTAAATATAACAAACTCTATTGGGTCAAATTATTTTTTATGGTTGGGTCACATTATTTAACTTTTTTTTTAAATGAAAAAGAAAGGCCCAACAAAGTCCAGAAGTCTAACCCGTTTTGACCCACCCGTTCACAACCGTCACCCAATGGCCCGAACCCGACTGACCCGAAATAAAAAACGGACGAAATTGGGCCCATTAGTACCACCCGAGGATTCAATCGGGTTTAGGTTTTTGACCCGAATCCGACCCTATCCGACCCATGTCCACCCCTACAATTATTGCACCACGAGATCTTAAGGCATGATGTGACTTAAATAAATAAAAAATAATAATTTATCAAGTTTTGGGAGAACTACTTTTTGAATCCTAACTTTTCAAACCCTTTCAAAATTCAACTAAAAAATACTTTAAAAAGTAAATATTCAATTTGATTAGTCAAATTGTAAGATCCTATCAATATAGTCATCTATACCATCTGTGTAAAAAAATCCTCTATATTATTGATATTTAAAAATAATCTCTAAAATTGTAAAAATAATATTCAAATACATCCCTATAGTAGTATTTACAAATAATATAATCACATTAAATTGATAATATATGGAATATATTTGAAATTAAGTGAAGAATATTAATGATATATTTGATAACATATCACGATAGAGGAATTATTTTGATTAGCATTTAATGTATTTTACCTAATAAAGACACATTTTTTATCTACCTCATAAGTCTTTTATCATCTTCTTAAAATTTAGCGTTTATTTTTTAAACAACTTTTTTTTGTGAGATTTGAAAACAAGAAACAAGCATATTTTCTGTTTTTAACAACTAAAAAAATGATTTATTAAAAAGGAAATCAGAAAAAATATTAATAATATTTTATATAAGTGAATAGGGTCTTGAATATTTACTCTACTTAGAATTTCAAATTTTCTTACAAAACTATACCACATTCAACATACAACTTTTTGTCTTTTTTGGAAATTAATTTACATAATATCTTTTAGGTCAGATAAGTTTTTTATCTTTATAAAGTTGTTGTATTATACTTTTAATCTCTATGAAATTTTTTTGCACTTTTTAATCCTTAGAAATTCTGCACTTAGGGTTTAATTTAGTCTCTATCGTAGGGCTAAAATTAAAAGCGATAATATTTATAGAGACTAAAAAGTGAAGAAAAAAAATATGAAATATAACAATTTTATAAAGATTAAAAATTTATTTAACTATATTTTCTATAATGCAAATAATAGATAAAAATGTTTTCTAATCAAAATGAAGAATGAATAAAATATATATATATATATATATATATATATATATATATATATCTTTATTGCAATTTTGTGCCCGTATTTTAGTCTATATATTGTTATATATTTGAGGTTTTTTAAAAAATTGATAGAATAATTCGATAAATAATTATATAACATCTCAATTTAACTTAATTTATTTTAAACAATTAAACTTGTATCCGTGTGATACACCAATCAGTTAGAAAAACATAACATATAAAAGATGTAAAAATTTAAACACAAATTAGTTGTAATCCATAAGTTCATAACAAAATACAAACCTGTAATTTGTTGAGACTAAACTTTGAAAGACTTTATCCCATGCATTGTCCCTCAAAGTTGTCATACAAAACTCAATATCATGAAGTGCCTTAAAACTATTTTAAACATTAAACGTATATTAATCACAAGGTTAATATTTTTAAATTAAAAGATATTATTAAAAGTGAATATTTTTTTAATGGTTACTGTATAGGGAATAAAACATAATTAACCTCTTTTAATATTAGTTTGATTAAAATAGAATAACACGCAAAAACGATATCATGATCATGTATCTAAAAAATGACAATAAAGTAATACTTAATTATATTACAAATAAAGTCATACAAGTTTCAGCGGAATACAATCACACAATGTCATTGTCACTGCAAGATAGTTTACAAATTACAAAACATTCTATAAAACACTATTTAGTATTTACAAAATAGCTAATACGTCAAAATAATAAAACATCGACATTGTCTACTTGTTTCGAGACCAAGCTTACGTCTTCACTTATGTTATAATATATAAAAAATAAGAGGTGAGATAATAGTTACAAAATTATTTTAAATTAAGTAGACAAAAGAAAGGTCTTAATCATTCTTTAAAATAAAATAAAAAATTAAAACTCGGTAACTTTAAATTTTATCCACAAAAATTAACTATCTATCTCAATTATTATGGTGTGAGTCGATAATTTTGTTAGGTAAGTCTTTAACTATAGTCTTAACTATCATCGCAACGAACATTTCAATTGTTTTTTTCTTACAAATATATATTTTGTAACAGAAACACTATGTTAACTCACCATATCATTTTCGGTCATTTAACATAAAATATTAATTAAAATAAAATAAATTTTTAATAAAAGAAAAGTATAGAATCATTCAAAACACTCAAGGAAGCATGCATAGAAAATTTTAAATATAATTTATATTAAATTTTCAAATTCAAAATCAGAAAATTTACAAAAAGCACAATAATACACACATGCAATCACAATAATCACTCCTTTTCTATCTAGAGGGACTGAATTGAAATTTTGTTTGGAGTATTGATGAGGTTGGTGTTGTTTGAAGATTAGAGAATAAGATATTTTTATAGTTTTTTTTTTTAAGTTTAAATAAATTTTTGGTCTATATCACTACAAGAAAAACCCTAATTTGTGGTCAACTTTACAAATATTTTGTAGCCGAAAAAAACCCTCACAAATTAGTCTAATCTAAGGTTATTGTTAGTAGTTAGCAATTTGTGATAGTGTACCAAGTAGATTCAAAAATCTTGTTTTTTTGGCTAGTAAGTAGAGTTGTGTGTGATATTTAATATTGCAATCCTCTAATGGAATACATGATTGATTATGACATTGGAGTAAGATGTAGCTCATTGTCATCTAGATCATTTTTCTTTTCCTCGTATAATGTGGTTCTGATAACTTGGAGAAATACTGCAATTTAAATTGACTAAGGGCCAATTGGGTAGAAGGTTAATTAAGCACTTATTTATATGTTGTGTAAGATTTATGTATAAGTTGTCCTTACAATCAAGGAATAAATAGTTATGTCATCTTGGAGCTTATTACAACTGAATCAAGGCCATGTGGCATTTGGGTAGATAGAGAGTTTAATTAAGTGTTAATCAACTAAAGTGCTTTTGTTTAATGATAAGTCAAAGTAAGCTATTCCAAGAGCCTCTTAAATATGTTTTGGAATCCATTTAACAATCCCTCAAAAATGATTACCTCATATGTCTTAATGTGTGGTGCTGTCTACTACGCATCAATCAAGTTGTGTTTGTAATTTTTTTTAGGTTGCAATTTGTTTTGGGCATTACAATTGGCTCATATTTGTTTTTTGCAGGTAAGGTACAAGATGTTACTAAAGTTCAGACACTTCTTTTCAGTGCTACTTTGCCAAGCTGGGTTAAGCAAGTATGCACCTCTGTGATCCTTTCTTGTACTGAATTCATTGTTTGTGCTTATTAGTTGTTATTTATATGACCTGTTCCCTTACTATTTTTTTTCCAGATTTCTTCAAAATTTCTGAAAGCAGATAAGCAAACTGCTGATCTTGTTGGGAATGAGAAAATGAAGGCTAGTACCAATGTTAGGCACATTATCCTTCCATGTAATAGTACTGCAAGGGCACAACTTATCCCTGATATTATTCGCTGTTATAGCAGGTATTTTTATTGTTCATTTTGTAACTTAAACTTCATAACATGATTCTTGTTTAGAATCTTCAAAATTAATAATTTGACTCGTGGTCTGTTGCAGTGGAGGCCGGACAATTATATTTACAGAGAAAAAAGAGTCTGCTTCTGAGCTTGCTGGAATGTTGCCTGGTGCAAGAGCTCTCCATGGTGACATTCAGCAATCACAACGTGAGGTGAGCTATGAATTGATATGATATTTAATTCTGGTGATCATCATTGAATGGATGTTCATGTGTGGTCTGTATGGAAATTGTTTTTGACTTTTATGTTTGTGTATGCATTCCAAATAATCACTCCTTTTCTATCTAGAGGGACTGAATTGAAATTTTGTTTGGAGTATTGATGAGGTTGGTGTTGTTTGAAGATTAGAGAATAAGATATTTTTATAGTTTTTTTTTTTTTAAGTTTAAATAAATTTTTGGTCTATATCACTACAAGAAAAACCCTAATTTGTGGTCAACTTTACAAATATTTTGTAGCCGAAAAAAACCCTCACAAATTAGTGACCGAAAAAGCTCTCACAAATACAAAAATTGAAATCGGTCTTTATTTGTGGCTGAAAAAACTCTCACAAATGCTTAAAAATTTAGGTGGATTTTGTGGCTGCCTAAGCCCTCACAAAATCACAACGTTGTTATATATAGTCTTGATATTTTTTGTTAGTCTTGATTATTAAAAAAATATCATTTAAAATTTTATATAGGTTTATATAAATGATATAGTCTTGATAATAATTTATTATATTGTTTGCAAATTAATTAATAATCCCCTAATTGACATATATGCCAAAGTTATTGATTTTAATATAACTATTTTT
>NC_021167.2:22162455-22224642 GCF_000331145.2 Cicer arietinum | reverse complement strand
TATTTTTTGTTAGTCTTGATTATTAAAAAAATATCATTTAAAATTTTATTTCGGTTTATATAATTATAGTATTGATAATAATTTATTATATTGTTTGCAAATGCATGCTCCCCTAATTGAGATATAAAGTATGTCAAAATTTATATATAATGCTTTTGAAAAATAAATCAATTAATATATAAAACATCGATATATATATATATATATATATATATATATACACACACACATATATGGATATAGACCGTAGTTGAATGTACGATAGGAATTTTCCTAGAAGGAAGGGTTTTAAGCAACGTTTTGCTAACAAGGTTGAAGACTTTCTCAATTTTGCGAGAGTGCAGAAAATTGTCGAAGATGAAGGGGGAATGAGATGTCCATGTTGTTTATATGTAAATGGTTTAAAAGTGAAGATGAAATAAGAGTGCATTTATATGCGAGAGTGCTTTTGGCCCTCACAAAATACATGTTTTCTTATTGTGTATAAATATATAATATTTTATCTTTAGTTCCTTTAATTTTTTTTAAACGATGGTTTTTAAATATTTTTTGTTAATAATTTTGGTCTATATTTTAAAATTATTTTATGTGTATTATCTGATTTTTTGTATTATTTTTTGCATACATATTTATAATATTGTAATAATGTCTCCCAAAAAAATTTAATTGTTTTTTACTTTAGATGGATTAAATATAAATTTCTAAACATTTAACGCTTAAAAATTCATATATTAATTCATCTTTTGTTAAAAGAATTTAGATTTTTGTAAAAGAAATTCTTATAATATTTTAAATATGTCTGTAAAAAATAATTCAAAAGATAAATAGAAGTTGGCTTAAACGTATAGATCAAATTATTGATAAATAACATTTGAGGATATTTTTTGAAACAAAAAATTAGAAAATTAAAATCAAAATACAATATATTAAGACAAAAAAATTATACAGTGTGAGGTGTTGAAAAAAAAATGGTTTTTATTAGAAAAAAAAAAGAGTCTGGAGCACCAGTAAATTATGTGTGCAGGTAACAAGTTCTAAAATAGAAAGGAGTTGTTAATTAAATCCAATTAAATTTAATTTATCTGTAATATAGAATAGAAAGCAATTGTCAAAATAATATAACATGTTTTTACACATTTACTCAACCACATTAACTTTGATGTATTTTTTTTTTCTATTAAATATATTTTGTTTGATTTTATTAATATAATTTTGTTTATTAATTACTTTTTATTAAATTAATAATTATTCATTTGTTATAATAAAAAATAAAAAACTTAAAAGATTATACATAGTCGCATTGTGAGATCCAACATATTTTTTTTTATCCTTCATGTGATTCCAGGGGCAGGGATACCACATCCTGAAGGTCAAAAAAGTAGTAGAACATTATAGATGCAAAATAACCCAATTGTTCCAAAATATCAACCCAATATTCTCAATCTAAAAACAAATGTTATCCTCAATATGAACCTAATTTTTTTTAATCCTAAACTAAAAATAAAGTAGATCTATATTGATAATATAAAATAATTTTATATTATCATTTTTGCCCAATCATAATAATTAATCCATTATATTATTTAATGAGATTAATTTATATACATTGATGATATAAATTATTTTATACATATATCTAATCAAATCACATCATAATACTATTTTCTTGATTAATTCTGAAATATCTGTACAAAAATCTACCCAAAGTAATTTGATTGGATACATATATAATATTTTTATACCAGTAGTATATACACATTAAATATTTCTATTATATATATTTTAAATTCTTTTATCTAATGTTTTTGTTGACTTAACAAATTATTATAAGTGGTTTATAAAACAATTTTATCTCTTAAATCAAACAAAAAATAAAATATGTTTGCTCACAGGAATACGTCATAAACAAAAAGTGCTTTTAAAGTTTCACCAAATAATGGATGCGGTTTTTGCCTAAAAATGAAAAGCTAATAACAATAATAGTTTCTCATATTTATATCGTGCTATAGATGAATGAGACAAAATGATACAAAATTGAAATATATTGAACTTAATTCATTAATGAGAGAAAATAATATAATTATTTATCACTTTTTTTTTTAAATCAGAAATTGTCTTTAGCTACGTTTTTTCCGCATCTATGTCTTCCCTGTGACTCTAATATAAGTTTCGATTTCTCCACATTAATTTTTTTTTTTATACAACCCTAATATAGGTTTTGAATTCTTCACATTTTTTTTGAATTTTCTATGCCTTTTATCAAAATCATTTTATATAACAGTATTCATATGTTGATATCATTTTTTTTTGTTATGTGTTTATTTATTGCTTTTTACGTTGTACAATAATTTGACGAGTACTTTAAATTTGAATTGTGTCTAATAAATTGATTAATACACTAATAATAAACTTTGAATTGACAATTAGGATTTGAAATATTTCATTTGTTACATTTGGCAACATTTAAACTAAATTTGGTTTTCAAATAATGGCACATAGCAAAGATTTTACTAAGACTATGACTAAATGTGATAATCTCATGGTAGGTTATGTACGAATTTGACTTTTTGCTGACTTAAATATTAATTAGAATGATAACTAAAAATATATCCGAAAAAAAAAAAATCAAATGTCAATTAGAATTAGGTTAAAATCAATGACTGTGTAGATAAGTATAGAAGTAAAATTGTGGTGAGCCTATAATTTTTGGAGAAACTTTTACATATAAATATAGTTGAATGTACAAAAGTATTTAAAATTTATAAGAAAAAAAATAATATTGTGGTGTATGTGTATGTGGCTATAAACTTGATTCTTTAATTGATGAATTTATTGATTAGAATTGTGATTGTTGTGTTGCCAAAATGTATATTTGAGTATAATATATATTTACATCATGTATACTGATATGTGTAGAGCTTATTGTAGATTGATATGTGTATAAAAAAACTAAAATTTATTTTTATAATTTTTAAAATTGTATTTTTTTAATGATAGAAGCCCAATATTTAAGATTAGAACACGTCCTCCAAAATCTATCACTTGCATAGTTTTGTGATGATTTATTTATATGTTTATCTTTCAAGAAAATTCAAAAATTATGAAATGAAGAACCTAAATTAATTGATTTGTTTGGGATAAAAACATGAAATCATAAAGAGTGATGAAGATAGTTGATAGAAATTGGAGAGAGCAAAAAAAGAGATAAAGATGCAGAAGAGAATAAAAAGACATAAATATATTTAGAAAAATAATATATTTAAACAAGGTTTTTTCAAACAAACATAATTTTTTGAAAATTATTTTTTATGTCCTTTATAATAATTTTGTAATTTTAAAAATAACTTATGCAAAATTGTGTATAAATAAATTAAAAATTATTAAAAAAAATTATTTTTATAATACTAAACAAAAATTAATTCAAAAATTAATTTTTTAAAAAATCTTTTAAAGATCTTTAAATTATTTAAAACAAAAACAAATAAATAATAATAAATCCAACGGCCAACCGTTAAAAGAAAATAGGGTTTCAATATCCAACGTTCAGAAACCAATCTCCAAACCTATAAAACCGTAAAACCCGCAACTATATTCTTCCTCTTAACATCTCCTTGCTTCAGCTGTGCAAATTCACAGCCACCGAAGCAGGAGAGAAAGAAAACCCTAACAACACAAACCAAACACACCGTTTTATTCCATTGTCGGTACCGTCATTATGCCTTCACTTCCAATCACTAACGACACCGTTTCAACCGAAAGCCCTAAGCAAAAATCAATGAAGAAGGAGAAGAAGAAGGAGAAGCTTCTAAACGACGCTGTTTTGGAGAACAGCGAAGTTTCGAAGAAGAGTTCGAAGAAGAGGAAGAAAGGTTCAGATGAAGAAGTTGAAGAGGAAGTGAAGAGTGAAACTAGCTCTGAAGATGGATCTTCTAGAGTGAAAGTGAAGAAAGATAAGAAGAAGAAGAAAGCCAAGGTTGAAGATGATGACGATGAAGAGGAGGTTGCTGTGGTGAAGAAAGATGACCCGAATGCGGTTACGAATTTTAGAATTTCGGAGCCGTTGAAGATGAAGTTGAAGGAGAAGGGAATTGAGGCTTTGTTTCCGATTCAAGCTATGACTTTTAATACCATTCTTGATGGTTCTGATTTGGTTGGTCGTGCTCGTACTGGTCAGGTGAGTAGTGATTTTCGCTGTTCTTGATTTTCTTTGTTTTTCTTGTGTTTGTGATTTTTTTTTGGTTGTAAAAAGTATTTAGTTTTTGCAGTTTTGAATACTTTGTAGGGTTTATGAATTATGAAGTTTTATGATTATAATAATTATAATAAAAATTTAATTTTTAAAGTATTGAATGTTTTGTAGGGTTTGTGAATGGTGATGATAGATTATTTTAGTGTTTGATTTTTGAAGAATTGATTGTTTTGTAGGTTTTATGAATGATGAATTTAGATTTTTGATGTTCAATTGAAAACAGTCCTATTTATTCGGTGAAAATTTGTTTTTTAACCTAATTTTGTTTTAATTTTGGTTTAGGAAGATGTTCAATTTTTGAGCCATTGAAAAGACTATTATATTTATATGTTGAATTGGAATTTATTAATAATACTGAAACTTGTTTTTTTGAACCTAAATGAATATCCGAAGGGTGAACTTTGATAGATGAATTTAGTGGAGAAAATAAATATTTTGATGACTGATGCGGTGAATTTTGGTAGTACATGGGCTACTTTTTGTATATAGAAGACCAAAATAATGCTTTATTATAATTTTAGTAATAATGATATTTTTTGAAAGAACTAATCTAAAATTTCACCACCGAGTGTTTACTTGAAATTGAAAGATTCCTCTACTTTTCATCCAACCAAATATGTAATGCATTTACAAGTATTACCAGAAAAAGGTAATTAGATTAATTATGTAAAAAGTAATGGTTGTGGAGTTTGAAAGATTTAGTGCAATTTTCTGATATGATTGGATGAGAAAATACTGTTGCAATTAAATTGTACTGCTATTATGGTTTTGACTTTTGTTGGAAAATGCAGGGTAAAACTCTGGCGTTTGTGTTGCCCATATTAGAGTCATTGACAAATGGTCCGGCTAAATCCGTTAGAAAGACTGGCTATGGGAGAGTCCCAAGTGTCCTTGTGCTTTTACCTACCAGGGAATTGGCCAATCAGGTATATATACTACAATGGAGCCTGTGTTTCAGTTTCTTAGTTTGGTATTTTATGTATTCTTATATGTTGTGGTTTGCGGTGCATTAGGTGTATGCTGACTTTGAAGTATATGGTTCTTCACTGGGATTGGTCGCTTGTGCTGTATATGGTGGAGCTCCATATGGTGCGCAAGAGAGTAAGCTCAGGAGAGGTGTTGATATAGTTATTGGAACACCGGGTCGTGTAAAGGTGATTACTAGTTATTTTAATTTTAGTGTTTGGTTACATGTGACTTCTTTTTTATTTAATGGACATGATTGTTAGTGTGGGCAAAGGTAACCTATAGAAGCTTGACTTTGGGTACTTACTGCTTGTGATTTCTTTTTGTAGGATCATATAGAGAGGGGCAATATTGACCTGAGCCACCTGAAGTTCCGTGTCCTTGATGAGGCAGATGAAATGTTGAGGATGGGTTTTGTTGATGATGTTGAACTCATTCTAGGTATTTGGTTTGTTTTTGTCTCAATTTAAATTTGGCATTATTTGTCTAATCTAAGGTTATTGTTAGTAGTTAGCAATTTGTGATAGTGTACCAAGTAGATTCAAAAATCTTGTTTTTTTGGCTAGTAAGTAGAGTTGTGTGTGATATTTAATATTGCAATCCTCTAATGGAATACATGATTGATTATGACATTGGAGTAAGATGTAGCTCATTGTCATCTAGATCATTTTTCTTTTCCTCGTATAATGTGGTTCTGATAACTTGGAGAAATACTGCAATTTAAATTGACTAAGGGCCAATTGGGTAGAAGGTTAATTAAGCACTTATTTATATGTTGTGTAAGATTTATGTATAAGTTGTCCTTACAATCAAGGAATAAATAGTTATGTCATCTTGGAGCTTATTACAACTGAATCAAGGCCATGTGGCATTTGGGTAGATAGAGAGTTTAATTAAGTGTTAATCAACTAAAGTGCTTTTGTTTAATGATAAGTCAAAGTAAGCTATTCCAAGAGCCTCTTAAATATGTTTTGGAATCCATTTAACAATCCCTCAAAAATGATTACCTCATATGTCTTAATGTGTGGTGCTGTCTACTACGCATCAATCAAGTTGTGTTTGTAATTTTTTTTAGGTTGCAATTTGTTTTGGGCATTACAATTGGCTCATATTTGTTTTTTGCAGGTAAGGTACAAGATGTTACTAAAGTTCAGACACTTCTTTTCAGTGCTACTTTGCCAAGCTGGGTTAAGCAAGTATGCACCTCTGTGATCCTTTCTTGTACTGAATTCATTGTTTGTGCTTATTAGTTGTTATTTATATGACCTGTTCCCTTACTATTTTTTTTCCAGATTTCTTCAAAATTTCTGAAAGCAGATAAGCAAACTGCTGATCTTGTTGGGAATGAGAAAATGAAGGCTAGTACCAATGTTAGGCACATTATCCTTCCATGTAATAGTACTGCAAGGGCACAACTTATCCCTGATATTATTCGCTGTTATAGCAGGTATTTTTATTGTTCATTTTGTAACTTAAACTTCATAACATGATTCTTGTTTAGAATCTTCAAAATTAATAATTTGACTCGTGGTCTGTTGCAGTGGAGGCCGGACAATTATATTTACAGAGAAAAAAGAGTCTGCTTCTGAGCTTGCTGGAATGTTGCCTGGTGCAAGAGCTCTCCATGGTGACATTCAGCAATCACAACGTGAGGTGAGCTATGAATTGATATGATATTTAATTCTGGTGATCATCATTGAATGGATGTTCATGTGTGGTCTGTATGGAAATTGTTTTTGACTTTTATGTTTGTGTATGCATTCCATTCTCACTCGTGTTTTCTGAACTGTTTCCTGTTTCTTACAGATTACATTGAAAGGTTTTAGGTCTGGGAAATTCATGACATTGGTGGCCACAAATGTGGCCGCTAGGGGTCTTGACATTAATGATGTTCAGTTGATTATTCAGGTACACCTTTTGTTCTTATATAGATATATATCTAATATTCCAATAAACCATTCCCTTGTATACCCTTTTATCTGATATTCTGAATTGAATTTGTTTTAGTGTGAACCTCCACGAGATGTAGAAGCTTATATTCATCGATCTGGGAGAACAGGAAGAGCTGGTATATTTGAAATTTGACCTTTGTAGTTGGATTTTGATGTTTGTGTTATCATGATTTTGAGTTAAATATATGGTTTGGAAATTTTTAGGCAATACTGGAGTCGCTGTGATGCTTTATGATCCCAGAAGGTCGAATATATCTAAAATAGAAAGAGAAGCAGGTGTCAAATTTGAACATGTATCTGCTCCTCAGCCTGATGAAATTGCCAAAGCTGTTGGTGGTGAAGCTGCTGAAATGATTACTGAAGTGTCTGATAGGTATATGCTCGTGAATTATTTTCAACATCTGTTACTGTTAACACTGTCTTTCGCTGTTTAACATGGGTCATGAATGCAGTGTTGTTCCGGCTTTCAAATCTGCTGCTGAGGATCTTTTGAATAATTCTGGTCTTTCAGCTGTCGAATTACTTGCAAAAGCTCTTGCTAAATGTGTTGTAAGTCCAATGTCCTTCGATTTGTTTTGTTTTATGTTCTAACTTATTTTCTCTAGGTAACAAGATCTCCATCTTTAATAATGTCGGGTTATATTCTAACTTATTTGCAGGGTTATACTGAGATAAAGAAAAGATCACTTCTTACTTCAATGGAGAATTATGTTACATTACTTCTTGAAGGAGGAAAACCTATGTTCACTCCATCGTAAGAACTTCACACTATTTAACTAGGGCATCCTTATATCAGTATCTAGGATTTTGATCATATATTGTTTGTTGGTTTGAATATAGGGCATATTTATATCAGTATCTAGTAACTTAATCATATATTCTTTGTTGGTTTGAATATATCAATTTTGAATGTCAACTTTTTTTAAAGTTATCTAAACTTTGTTTTATATATCTCATGGTTGTTTTTACTGTATTTGGTTCTGTTTGATTTATGCATATGTTGGTTGTTGTCAGCTTTGCATTTGGAACACTGAGGAGATTCATTCCTGAGGATAAGGTTGATGCAGTGCAAGGCCTCGCTCTCACTGCAGATGGGCAGGGTGCTGTTTTTGATGTACCGGCCAAGGACTTGGATATTTATCTTAATGGTAATATTTATTTACTTGTTGATTAGAATTTGTAGCTATCAATTTTTTTCTGCTGTCCATAATATTGAACTTCTATTGCTATTCATGAAGATTATAATGAAAGATATATAACATTTGCGTTATTCTGGTTTTCAAGCTTTTACAATCGCATTTGTTGAAAATCCAGTGTATCAATTTATATACCAACATATTGTTCTAATGTAGTTATCTTTATTTTGAATTTTTGGCTCTCCAGGTCAGAAGAATGCGGTTAATGTAACCCTAAAGGTTGTTAAAGAATTGCCAAGTTTGCAACAAAGAGAGGAATCTGGAGGGAGAAGATTCGGTGGTGGTGGTCGTGGATTTTCTGGTGGAAGAGGTGGTGGATATAGATTTGGTGGGAGAGGTGGTGGTGGAAGAAGTTTTGGAGGCAGAGGGGGAGGAAGGAAATGGTAAAAGAGATCAGTTACACAAGAATGCTGAAATAAGAGCTTTTTCAGTCACGTTTGACCTCCAATTAAGTTTAGTGCTCTACCTTGTTCCACCCCCTTACAATTTTGATGGATGTCTGAACCCTATACCCGAGTGTCTATTTTTTCGCTCTATGATTTAGCATTTATGTTATATCAATTTTAATTTTTACAGGAAATTGTAAGAATTAGGTTGCTATGTTCTTTTAAGAAAATGATTTTGTGTATTGTTGACAATGACAATTGACAATGGAAAATATATTTATTATGTATGTTTTGCTGAACTTTCATTGTTACAATTGCTGCTGCTGCATAGTTGAGCATTACTACTCCCCAAGCTAAACTAAGTGAAATTTGGAATGTGATAAAATACATGCCATTGAATTCCATCCTTTTAATAAAAATAAAGTTCCCACCTTCTTATTTCATTCATCTATTCGAACATAACCTAAATGATTTTTAACTAATAGAATTTTGAACCATCAACTTAAACCAAACAAATAAATACTTTACTGAAATTATCATGTTTTTCTCCTTGGGAACATATTTTAAAAGTATTTTTGCAAATATAATAAGATTATGTGTTTAATTGACATCTCCTATTATTTGTTTTTTCATACACGTTGGTAAAGGTTCAAACCTTCAACCAATTAATTAAGAGACTAAAGTATTTTACCAGTGTTACACCATATTGTTAAATTACATACAATTTTAATGGATCATAAACTCAATAAATTATTTTATTATTATCTAAGATCACATTTCTTTAGTTTCGTTTTATTTATTTTATGATAAATTATGTGATATATGTTTGTAATATATAAAGGCCAATTGTTGTTTATACAAAATCAATGTATGAGATCTTAAAGGCCCAAAGCCAATGGGTCACTGACTCAACCTACTTGGTCCTGTCCATTGTTTCAAAATATGTCTCGAGCGGTCTACAATAAGATGTTAGTTTACTCATTTTTAAAATTGACTTTTTGGTCTCTATAAATTAATTCTTATAATTTTTGATTCACAATTTTTCATGATTTTGACACTCTCATTACATGATATTTAGATAATATTTGTGAATAAAATAAAATATTTTATATATAATTATTATTAAATTTTTTATATAAATTAAAATAATAAAATCAATTCAATTTATTATATTTATATATTAAAATATTTGGAATTAGCAAAAAATTAATCTATTTAGTTAATTTGTTTTTAATAATTTTATTTTTGATATATTAATATTGTTTTTAATATTTAGATTTATTAAAATTTTAATTTTAACTTTATTTATAAATTCAAATATTTAAAGTTAAAATTAGAATTTGAAATATTTAAAATTTATTTACTTTATTTTTATTATTTTAATATATAAATAAAATAAATAATCAAGTTAATTACAATAATAGTGATATAAAAATTATTTTATCTAATTTACAAGTATCACCTAAGAATCACATAATAAAAAAATAGTGTTATATATTTAAAACTATTATTAAAATTAAATAATCTTTTTATAGTTTTATAAAATATATAAAAAACGATAATAAAATATAAGCCATTAAAGAGTCGGACAACTCAACTAATATGAGTTAAGAAAAGCTCTTGGAAAAATTAAAAGAAAAAAAAAAATCAAACTTGAAGAAGAGAAACTAACCTAACAAGTAATACACCTACAAATTAAGTATAAAAATAATTAACTAATTTTATCTTTAAGATGAAAATCGGAACAAAACAAATTCCATTTTTTACATGAATGAATTGAATTCTAATTGAACATAAAATACAGTTAAAAAAATCCAAATAAAAAAACTTAGGTTTCATTTTCCTTTATATCTAAACTATATCAAACCACATCCACAATCAAGTATAGTGGGATTCTCTACAAAAGTACAATTGAGAAAATCCCATATTTGTATATTATTTAAATCCAAGGGTACTATGTTACTCCATCCGATCATAAATATAAAAGAAAATTAAATTAAGTTAACAAAAGTTAATATATTTAATCTAAAATTTAGACTAAAAACATCAATATCCATTAACTCATTTTTCTCTAATATTTAGGACCGAAGATAGTATTCAAAATATACATTTATTTATAAAAAAAAGTGATGGCATGATGATTCTGCTCTAAAGAAATCCTTCAACCCCACGTCCAGCTCTTACATTCTTATATATAGTAAGAGCTTCTTCCATTACTTGAGCTTGAGCCAACAATTCTGCTCTTTTTCTTCCAGATGGATGAGTAGAGAGATAATCTCTTAGCATAGATTCGCCCGTCACTTTTCCTAACTTCTCGTATACTTTAGGCGCCACCCGGGGATCGTACCCGGCTGACGCAACTAATAGAAGCCCGATGTAATCGGCTTCTATTTCCATCCTGAAAATTGTTAATAATAAATTGGGTTAAGTCGCAAAATTGTAACCACACAAAATATAAATAAAGATAGCATCATAAAAGGCTTAAAATTACACATTTTTTACATTTAAACATAAAAATATGGACCTAATTGCACTTTTATTCTCTAAGTATCGCAATTGTACAAAATTCGTTTCCCAAATTCCAATTGTGCGAATTGAACCAAGTGTTGTCAAATAGTGGTTATAGCAGCACTATAGACTACAATGTAGCGGAATTTGAACAAACTGTTACTGATCTTAAATAGACTATTTAATACAAAGTGTTGTCAATTAGTGACAATAGTAATGCTATTACATTGTAACATAGCAGAATTTGAAATAGATAGATATGCCCTAGTGTGTACATCTCACATGCCCCTTAATCAGACTCATCATCATCATACAATATACAAATTTAACATAAAATATGTTTCTCATTCTATAATATCCTAGAGTAGGTTTAAATATAATAACTCTATCTCACACCCATATTTGACCAACATTACCTACGTATTCAGGAACAAACAGAAAGTCAATTGGTTAGAAAGAGAGATAATGAAGGAAGCATTACCGTCTTGAGAAAGGTAGCCGTAAGAAAAGCGATGACATTGTGTTGACAATATCGGGCGTGACAAATTGATAAAGTATCAACTGAAGAATAAAAAACCACAGATTCTTTGTCATCCCCTCAGCACTGTGTCTGGCCACTGCATGCCCAACCTAATTAATAAGCAAGCTGCAAAGTGTTAGATTTCAGGTCTCCTAAACATATCAAGATTCTGTTTGGATAAATAGCTTAATTAAGCGCTTAAAGCACAAACACTAATCATATAACTTCCAAGTGATTTTATATGGGCTATTTCTATAAATAAAAAAGTAATTTATTTTCATATAAGCTATAAGTTGTTTTCATAAACTGTCGTAGAGAGTTTATGAAAATAAGCTGAAAACAACTTATGGATATGCTATAGGCTTTTTCTATCAATTGTCAAATAGTCGCTATATCATTGTAACAGAGCAGAATTTGAACAAATCGCTATTGTTCTGTGATACGCTATTTAATAGTACAGAGTGTTGTCAAATAGCCGCTGTTGCGGCTCTGTAGCACTATAGCATAGAAAAACTTGAACAAACCACTATTTTCTACAATCTACAATTCACAACATTGATTTCCATAAGTTTTCTCAAACAGTTTCACAAGTGTTTGTCAATAAATAAGTTTAAATAAATCAATACAAACAAGCCTCAAATGCAAAAACCATGAGTTAAACGAATCAGATGAATACCTCATGTCCAATAATAGTTGCAATCTCAGAATCACTTCTAAAATGTTCAAGCAAACCAGTAAACACAACTATCTTCCCACCAGGTAAACAAAAAGCATTAACAACAGGCTCATTCACAACCAAAACCTCCCAATTCAATCCATCCAAATGCGACGTATAAGGTTGCGACCCTCGTTCCTGACCCTTTTTCCTACTCTTCTGAACCCATTTATCATCAAGAATCTCGTCCTCCCGATTCCAATTCCCTTCAATTTTCCCTTCATTCTCAAACAATGCACTAAGTGTCTCCCTCCCATGCTCATCACCCATCATAGTATTCTCCGAAGCATACCCTAAATCACTCCACACATTCTCCTTACTCAACCCTCTCTTCAAGGCGTCAACGATATCGTTAGCTATCATCCTCACTCTCACACTCTCAGGGTGTATTGAAGGCAACACCTTACCCTTAAAAGCTACCTTCATCTTCTCAAACTCACTCTCTCCGAGCTTCCGTTCCATAACTTTCGACATTAGAATCAAATGAGTTCTCTTAGTGTATGGAACAGTTTCCATGTTTCCAAAATACACAGTTACAAAAACACCTGAACCAACCATTACAACAATGAAAACATGTCTAGGATTCTGAAACCAACGTTTTGGTCCTCTTGGCCTAAAATGCTGAACATTTTGAGGATCAACATAGTAAAATCTCCTAAAATTATTGTTAATTTCAAAACCCTTTTTACCTAATCTCTTAGAAATTGAAGAAAATGAAGAAAACCCATTATTCACATAGTAAAATCTCCTAAAATTATTGTTAATTTCAAAACCCTTTGTACCTAATCTATTAGAAGTTGAAGAAAATGAAGAAAACCCATTAAAGCTAACACCTTTAGAACATGAATTGAAATACCCAGATTGTAAAATTCTTGAACTTGGCTGAAAAATTGAATTTTGAGATGAAACCCTAGAAGCCAAGGAATGAAAACCATCAAGAACAATCTTTCCCCTTCTATACAAACCCATGATTGCAAGCATTAAAAACAAAAATAGATGAAAAAAGAAAGGGAATTTTGTTGTTTAGATGAAAAATTGGTGAATGAAAGGATTTGAAAGAGTTGAGAAATGGAAGAATCTAGAGAAAGAGAGATCTAGAGAGAGAGAGAGTTTAAGAAGACGCGTGTGTGGGAAGAAAGAAAAAAGAAAAAAAACTTGTTTTTTCATGTAACAATAAAAAAGAAAAATAGTTGCACCAAAAAAATATTATATTACTTTTGGTTGTCTCGGACCAAACTGGAAAATGAAAGAAGATGGTTTTTTACAAAGGACTAACAATGAGGTTAAGGATATATAAGTGTTACTTTAATAAAATAAATATTATTTTTTAATTTAATTTTAATTATTTATATATTTTTTTAAATATTAATTTGGCGGTTCCTAGAGAAATGAAATTATAGTAATCTACAATTCAATTGGAAGATAACTAAAGTAAGATAACAAAATCTAGAATATGAACTTGGATTTTTTTGAATGACTCGTCTTTAACTGAAACTTGTTAATAACTTGAACTCAAAGGATGCACGACCCATTCTCGCTCGTCTTCAAAGTTTTCTCTCTTTATTCGTGCTTTATGGAAACATGACATTTTGGACTTAATTATCTAATACCTTTTTCCTCGTCTTCATCAAAGCCGTATTGTTTTTCTAGGGATCAGTATGAGCAGAGGTCAAGGCTTTGATGAAGAGGAGGGCTCACTCGGATCACCCGCACTCCATTCCACCCCTCGTACCCTTGACGGTTTTGAGGGGGTAGTTGAGGATGTTTGTCGTTACAAGTCATACTACACCAATTATAAATAATTTCGATATTGTTATAAGCATTTGCCATGCTATTTGACAATATATTATGTGCGCCTCATATAATGTAGATTCAGTGTGTTATGTTTACTTATAAAATTGCATCTTTGACCAACTTTGGCTTCCATTCTCAACATTTCAATGTGACCTTCTTGACACTCTTAATGTGTCCCTCTCACAGCTCCATCCTAACATGTGGGCCTTTGTGAAAACATTTGAAATCTTATGCAAAAGTTTTGGTGTACGATCCTCTGTTTACAAATTTCTTCACTTCTTCCAGGTCAAAATGAGTAATCCTATGACTTGGCTCCCGATGAGTAACTTCCCCCCACCATCATCTTATTGGGACACGAGTTCGATCATGGAAACATTTTTAAAATGACTTTTACTATGTCTATCTGCGCCCTACTTACACACATGTCTTTTATGATACTGACGAACATGAGCTATTTCCTCTCTCTTGGACTAAATATCCGATCTCCAAAATAGGTATCTCTCAATTGTTCCCAACAGAAGATGAATTGGATGATATCGCCATTTTGAGCATTGTGATCCATGTTAGTGCAATTGGTTTATTGAATGTGGAGCATAAGGAAGACAAATTTGCCTCCCTTCTTCGTATGTCCATACTCGCTTATCATATTGATATTCTTTCTTGGCATTCCTCCCAATTTTGAATTTATTTTTGATTCTCGTATTACTAACAATTTGTTTGTTCTTTTTTGGTTGTCCAAAATCCTGCAGGATGACCCCTCTTACTACTATTGAGAGTTGTGTTATCAGAGAGCAAAAGACTGCTGAAGATGGGGCAAAAATGATTTATTTTCTAATGGCAAAGATCTCCTTGCATCTACCTCCACCCAAATCGTTGCTTTTCGTGAGAAGTGTTCCCATCCAAAAGCTCACTCTACTTCCATGGCTCCCTACTCCTCTCCCCGTCCGCCCCTATCACCCTCAGATTCAAAGGATATTTGTGGCGTCCTTGAGGAGGATCCCCAATGGTTCTCTATTTTGGCACTTGGGAAAGAGAAAAGAGACATTGTCCATTTTATTTGGGATGAGAACCTTTTCTATGAAAAATGGTTGGTCAAATTCCCCGCACAAGTGATGTGGATAGAGTGCATCATTTGGGTTGTTACCAGTTCCTTGCCCATGAATCCAAGAAAACGTTGAAACACAATAAAGAAAATAATCGGGATTGTGAGGACGCAATAAAGGCTTTGAAGACGAAGTTGGTCACATATGATACCGTCTATAAGAAGGTTGAAGCTTCGTTGAAGGATTCGTGGCCCGTGTGCCTTATTTTTCTTTTAAAGCATATGTGCTTCTTATCGTTATGGCATGCATGCCTATTCTGTTATTGTGTCATATGAGCCCTCTATTAACTTGTTGCTAATATTGCACATTATTTATTATATTTGGTTTGTTTTCTATTCGTTGATCTTTAGCTATCAATATGCTTGATATATATCCTTATCGATCATCAAGGAAACACTTTCAATATGAGCTTCTCTATAATGTAGTCTTGAAAGTATGACTCTTTTGGTCATGTTTAACGGACATCAAGGAATCATTCTCAATGGGAGCTTCCCTATAACATAGTCTTTAAGGTATGACTTGTTCGGTCATCCTTATCGGACGTCAAAGAAGCACTCTCAATGGGAGCTTTCTTATAATGTAGTTTTTAAGGTATGACTCTTTTGGTCATCCTTATCAGACGTCAAAAAAGCACTCTCAATGAGAGCTTCCCTATAACATAGTCTTGATGGTATAACTTTTTCAGTCATCCTTATCGGACGTCAATGAAGTACTCTCAATGGGAGCTCCGCTATAATGTAGTCTTAAAGGTATGACTCTTTTGGTCATCCTTATTGGACATCAAACAAGCACTCTCAACGCGAGCTTCCCTGTAACTAGGGATGAGAATAGACTAGGCCGTCCGACAGGGGCATATGGTCTGGCCTACTTATGGTCTGGCCTGACCTGGCCTATTTAATAAAAAGACTAGGCTCATGCTATTTTTAAAGCCTATTTATTTAAATAGCTCAGGCTTATAAAGAAGCCTATTAGGCCTAACAGGCCGGCCTATATATATTTAATTATTTATTAATGTTATTTTTTTTTATTATTTTTTTTATTATTATATTAATAATATTATTTCCTATTTTAAATTCTATCAATTAGACAATCACTCAGTAGTCATTCCATATTCGGTAGCCATTCCATATTTGGTAGTCGTTCCATATTCGGTAGCCATTCAATTAGTCAATAACTCAGTAGTCCTTCCATATTTGTTTGAGAGGTAATAATTGGTACATTTGTTTCAAAAAAAAAAAAAATCTATTCTTTGAAACCAAGAATTATGTTTTAGGGTTTAAAGGATGTTTGTTTCAGATTTTTTAAAAATTATTTTGTTAGAAAAATTATTTTTTGTTTAATATATATAGATATGTACATTGATATTGGTATGTGGAGAGCATTTAAATATTTTAATATGAATAAGGCTTTTAAATAGGCTTCCAGGCCAGGCCAGACTTTTAAAAAGGCCAGACCAGACCGAAAAAAAAGCCTATGATAGGCCAGACTTAGGCCTAAAAAATTAATCGTAGGCCAGACTCAGGCTTTGCAAAGCCTGGCATGGCCTGACCTATTCCCACCCCTACCTGTAATGCACTCTTGAAGGTATGACTCTTTTAGTCATCCTTATTGGACGTCAAAGAAACACTCTCAATGAGAGCTTCCATATAACAGAGTCTTGAGGGCATGACTATTTGAATTTCTTATAAGTAATAATTTTTCATTCCAACTTTCACTTGATTGATCGTACCAAAATGTTAAAACAATGTCTTCCACCTACATAGAAGCACATAGAAAAATAACAATAAAGAAAATGGCAATATTAGCCGTCTTACCAATTGATGTCCCCTCACTAACTAAAGTAGTTACGAGTAGGCTCTATCTCCGTCTGCGATGGGGTTCGAGTTTCCCCGTCCACACCAGCGCCCAATCATATATATAAAATTATAAATTTAAAAGTCATATCTATTAGAATTAATATAAAAAAATAATAATCATTCTACAATAATAAAAGCAAAAGAATATTTTTTTATAGAGATGAGATTATAATTTATAATAATAAAAAAATATTAAATATATTAAATATGCATATATATAAAATTTAAAAATTACAATAATATTACTAATGGGACGAGTTCAGGTGCTAGGTGAATATCAATGCCCCAAACCCGTCCTCACCTCCGAATTTTAATTTAGGAGAAAACTCGCATCCAATCAAAGCGAGATTTTCCTCCTAAATCAAGACAAATGCGAGTTATGTTGCCATCCCTAGTAAATTAGTTGTATTCCATGTCCTCGGTACCTTCTTCACATTGAGTGGTTCCATCTTGTATGCTCAATTCCCAACATTTTGTAGCACTCTGAAAAAGGCACTCTCATTTTGGGTGCAACTTGCCTAGCGACTCTCCTTCTAGCCTTCACCTTCGAGTGATACCTCCTTGTTGCTCTTGTTTTGCATGATGCCTCCTTAATGTGAGTTTTTTTTTCTCTCACTCTTCATCTATGAAGTCCAGACTCATCCTCATGTTGTCTTGATTTTCCCTGTCTTTGACAAATAACACACTCACACTTGGTTTAATCAATTCAATGGGTATCATAGCATCTGATCCGTAAACCATCTTGAAATAGGTTTCTTGGGCTGAAAAGTGCAGAATTGTATGATATGACCACAAAACCATAGGGATATCTTCTATCCATAACCCACTAGCTCCCTCCAATCTCTTCTTCAATCCTTGGAGCACTACCTTGTTTGCTTATTCTGCTTGGCCTTTTGATTGCGAGGGTTCTACAAAGGTGAAAATTTATTTGATCCTCTAGTTTTAACATTGTGCCTGTACATTTGCTCTAGCAAATTGTGTCCCATTATTCGATACAATGCCACCTAGTACTCCTAATCTACATATCATCTTTTGTTGGGGAATCATGGAATAAACTTTAAAAACTCTTTCAAAATCATTCTCATGAGCGAAAAATCTCTTTAGCCAAGGATCACGTAAACATAAAATTTCACTAGAAGTGTTCATGTGCTTACCTCTTGAAGTATCGAAGAGGATACAAATCACCAACACAACGTCTCTCTTGAAACGTACTTTAACTTGGATCACCAATGCAGAAATTACTGGCGTCTCTACACAGTCCACGTGAGCACAATATGAAACGTGATGCTAACCATTCTATGAGGGTAGTGGCAATCATGATTACTTGGGAATGTGCTTCTCTTGTATTTATAGAGAATGAGTTACTAAAACCTTAAGACTCCTATTTTTTGTCCAACTCAAAATAAGGTCTAAAATGATTATATTTAACTATACTTTTTTAATTAGATATTAATTAAATTAAATCATATTTAATTTAATTAGTTGTGAAAACTCATTTATTTAATCAAATCAAACTCAATTATAAATATGTTAATATATTAAATCATATTTAATACGATTAACATATAATTAAATCAAATCATCTTTAGTTTAATCATTTGTTCTACTGCGAGTACTCTTTGCGTGTAACCCTTATAAGTTCTCTATGAAATGATAATAATATTAAATAGTATATATAGTTTATATAATATAAAAATATTATAAACAATGATTGACATCTAACAATGCATCATTGCTACTCTAATTATAAGAAAATATGTGATACGATTTAAACTTTACCATAACCACTCTTTGTTGCGCAGTAATTTTCCATTTGTCCAAATGTCTAATTGAACGCAATTCTTAATATGTGTCATCCTTGCAATGCTCAATTTTTTATTTCTCAATCACATAGTAGACACGTAAAACCAATGGATACAATATCACATATTGGTCAATTCTAGCATGACTACACATTTCCACAGTCTCACTTTATTGACTGACAAAGACATAACTCTTATTATGTAGGAGAGACGAATCATATGTACATGACTCACACCCCTCCTCATGAGTTTGTTGCAAGCCCAATAACCACCTTTATGTTGTTTGTTATAGACAATGTTTGATGGACTTAACGCCTTGTAGTGACTTCAAGTTGAAGGACTAGTCACTATGGTAGCATGAGAATCGCTAATGACACTTACACAATAATTATGTAGCATTCTCATGGTTGGTCAATCCAATATAAATATTACACCTAATATTTATACCTATGTGACGACTTGATATCTCATATCCATGATCCGTGAGATGCAGTCATCAATCTATTCACATAATAGTCTCGAGGTATTATTTCATGATAGAAATAATAATCTATATAAAATAGATTGGCGCTAAGGCTTACACCAACATCTTTTCCCAATACATTTTTTGATCAATTCGACTGTTATGGTTGCAATAGTTCCGCTTCCACCCATTTGGTGAAGTAATGTACATCTACATTGAGAAATTTTACTTGTCCAGGAGGAAGTGGAAACGGTCCTAGGATGCCCATTCCCTATTGCCACAATGGTTGTGGTGACGTGACTGAGTACAACACTTGGGGTGCACCGTGATGTAAATTCAATTTTTTTGACACTTATCAGATTTTTTTACATACATCAAACAATCCTCGTGCATTGTAGGCCAAAAGTATCCCACTCTCAACACTTTTCCCCCTAAGGCGTGTCCTCATATGTGCGTTCCGCAAACTCCTTCATGTACTTTAACCATTACGTAATCCGCTTAGCTCCTAGTTTAGCACATCAAGATATGAATTAAAAAAAAACCCCTTTTGAAGAGTTGATCTATTATGACCACATAGATAACCGAGCACTTTCTGATTTGTTGCACTTCATCTTTGTTGTTTGGAAAGACATTTTGAGTTAGGTAGTGAATGATTCCTCATATCTAAGATTCAAGCTCGTTTTCTACTTTCCACTTACTCTATGCTTGGTTGAGTTAAAGTCTCTCGTATAATCGAGTGGTTATTGTCGAGTTTTTTTTTTTGTGTTGACCAACTTTGCTAGCAAGTCTGCCCACATGTGTTTGTCCCTCGGAACATGTGTTAATTTAAAGGAATCCATCCTTCCACTTAGATACACGACTTTTTCTAGGTACTTTATTAGGTGGGATTTTTTGTTTGGAAACTCCCTGTAACTTGTCCAACCACCATTTGTGAGTCGCTCCTCACCTCCAAATCCTTTACCCCCAATTAAATTGTGAACTTGATTCTAGTTACCAAAACTTTGTATTCAACTTGATTGTTAGTTGCTTTGAAATCGAACCTCAACGACTGCTCCAACAAAACTCCATCGTGCCCTTCTAAAGTTATGTTTGCATTGCTTCCCTTCAAATTTGAAAACCCGACAACACCTACTACACAGTTTTGGGCTCCTCATCCCCAATTGTCATTTCTACTAAGAACTCCAAGGTGGACGCCAATGTTCACACGTGTAAACAAGAAATATTATGGTGCCAAAATCTAGGAGAGAGAATACACTATTTACGAATATGCGTGTCTTAGGGATGACTAGGTGCATGAACACACCACTTGATCCGAGTGAGTGGATGCACAAAATGTTGTAACCAAGTTGGTTTTATATTTAGAGTTTTGATGTTAAGAAGATTATTTTATGATAACAATATATTTGACTTCATAGAGTATGAAAGAAGATTCATGTTTTTGAAGATAATATAAAATAAGATTTGATTGAGATTTATAATTGAAAAAATATTTGACCAAGTTGAAAATAAAATATGGTCAATATTTGAAGAATATACGATCAACATCTAATCAACAATAAGATACGAATTATTTACAAGAAGATTTTTATCAAGATTTATCTACAAGAAGATATGAACTATTTACCAGAATATTTAATCAAGATTTATTACAAGAAGATATGAATTATTTATAAGAAAATTTGATCAAGATTTATCACAAGAAGATATGAATTATTTGCAAGAAGACTTAATCAAGAATATCTACCACAATATATGAACTATTTATAAGAATATTTGATCAATATTTATCTACAAGAAGATATGAATTATTTACAAGAAGATTTGATCAAGATTTATCGCAAGAAGATATGAATTATTTACAAGAAGATTTGATCAGGAATCATCTACAAGAAGATATGAATAATTTACAAGAAGATTTGATCAAGATTTATCACAAGAAGATATGAATTATTTACAAGAAGATTTGATCAAGATTTATCACAAGAAGATATGAATTATTTATAAGAAGATTTGATCAACATCTATCCACAAGAATATATGAATTATTTACAAGAAGATATAATCAAGAATTGATTACAAGAAGAAACACTCACAAGAAAATACATTTATTATTTGCAAAGATAAAATTCAGATTTTGACAAATGACAAAATATTGAATTGGACTTAGTCATATTCCTACTTGTGAAAATTCAAGAACCAGTCCAACACTATGTTCCCGCCAGATCAAAGCAAGCAATAGGAGGAAGTTTCATATGAAGAATTTGCGAAAACAATCTTAACAAAATACGAACAATATCAATTTGAAGAATTTACAAACTCAATCTTAACAAAATATGAACAATATGAATCTAAAGAATTTACAAAGTCAATCTTAACAAAATACGAACAAAATCTGTGACACCCTAAACCGAAAATAACAGTTATAATAATTTATACTAAATTATTTGAAGAAAACTCGCAGCAGATAAAGAAAATCTGTTAAAGAGAATAAAAACTTTTATATCTAATTTAGGATATCACATTTCTCTAAATACACATGTAACAATTCAACTTTGTTTCTCAATTAAAACAGTGCAATATCAATGAACATGATTTAACTAGAATTTCTTGATTTAATCCCAAGACTCACTCGTACTAAGATTTTCATATAAAAAATCATTTGTAATTACATAAGTAAATTACACACTACAACTCTTAATTCCCGATATCACCTATCAGAGCGGAGTTTCTCCTAAACTTGAACTTCAAGACTCATTAATCTGTAATAACTGCGATTTCACAAACGCAGAGCCAAACTAGTCAAAAAAAAAAAAAGGTGAGTTTTGAAATCATGTTGATGGTATATTATAAATAAGAGGAACACACAATTAATCATCAATGAACTGTATCATTATACACATATTCTTCAAGGACAAACATCACATTATATATTCAAAATCAAGGAAAATCAATACACTTCACTATAACATCAAATCATCGCAGAAATTATTATCGCACACAATACATATTAATCACAACAAAACAATCACAAGAAAATGCAATGCTATCCATGAGCTTAGACTCTACTTCACAATGTGATACCATTCTAACTCCAAAGTACTTGGTTAGGAGGCCTGATACTATACCACCATCCCGGTGGACGGACAATTCAAATTGCACCTGTCTTCATAAATCCCCTCAACTCAACCCGAGATATATATACGCGACAATTGAGGTAAACGTGTGTTGCATGTTAGCTCCCGACATTTGGAGTGCTACCTCCAAGTCACCAAGGAATTCCCCACCCGAATACCTCCAAGGTCTAACAATCTTATCAGTCAGGCTCATTCAATTGTACTACCCCAGAATCACTAGGCTTATCAGACCCTACCTATACGATGACAAAATAACATCCAATATTCTCATCACAATTTTATAACATCATTATCATACATAATCATGATCATCATATAAGCTCATCACAATTTTATAACATCACTATCATCAATCAAAAATCATCATTATCATCATGTAAACACATATCATGCCATGCATCCATCTTTTTATTATCACATGACATCGATTCGTCTAATCAAATATATGCATAAAATTCATTCGACACCCAATATCACAATAATATGAAATACACACATTTAAAGAAATTAAACCAATCGATGCCTTAAGAATATTTATATTCTATATTTGAATATCATATTTTCCATATTTTCATATTAATTAATTTATACCTCTAAGGGCTATTGTCGTACGTAGTGAGCCCCATATGAATAATTGGGAAATATAGTTTTCCCGTTCATATCACAATATATTATACTCATGAATTCAAAAGTTCTCTCACCCCTTATCTTATATCGGTGCTTTCACACACGAATACAATTCCACTAGCAAACAAACTTTGTTCTTTGACACTCTGTCCTTCAATCGATCTAACTCGACAGTTTATGGGTAAACGTCAAAAATAGATTATGAGAAGACACTCTAAACACTAAATTTCAACATTCGGTCAAGGAAAATTACCATAAATCAGAAAAACAATAGGTGGATAATATAGTCACTTTTTGCACCATCATTTTGGCGTTGATTTCACTCGAATCAGACTTACGATGAAAAAGAACAATGCAAAATAACGAATCCCACGAACAAAAAAGTCGGGTATTTTAGAGAGAAATTGAGCTTGTTAAAAATCTAGAAATTGAGCTTGTTAAAATGAGTAAAAGAATATACTGAAATTTGGATGAAAACTGAGGAAGTTTTTTGAGACAACTATCGATGATCGGTATCAATTTCTTCCTATTCTCTTAAAGCGGCCGCTCCTGTTGATTCTTTCTTTCTCAGACTTTCTCAATGTGGGTTGCCATCCATTCTCTCTTTCTCATTATTTGTGTCTTTTACTTTTCAATTAATTTTAATTTATTTATTTTTTATTATTTAATTAGGTTTTACTTACATATGGGTTTGACCTTTAAATAGATTTTACCCTTTTCTGTTGCCTTTTTAAAATAAGACCAACAATTATAAACTAATTTTAACACTTCTTTTAATACAATATCATTACTAAAACATTATTATTATTTTATAACTAATATATGATAAATTAGAGTAACTAAAATTATTAACCTTTAAAAAAAAATACATATTACTAACAATTGAATATGTGATAAATTAGAGTAATTAAAATAATTAACCTTTTAAAAAAAGTTCATATTACTAACAATTGAAACTGTCATAATCAAAATAATCTTATAAAAATAACCATAAAATACCCATAATCAAAATAATCATCTTTATAGAATAGTTGAAATGATAAAATAAATAAATATAACATCAATAATTTATATTAATTACTAAATCAAAATAAATATGTATAAAATCATCATACCATAGCAACTATATAAAAATAAAGAAAATCAATATCAATATTACTAATATATCAAAATAATTATTTGTAAAATAAATAATTAAAATAAGATATATTTAAAAATAATTAAATATAGTTATGTACACACTTAACATTAGTCAAACATACAAGAAATTATCACATTAACTACAAATGCACCTATAGAAACATATATAGAAACATATAAAAAATAATAAAATATATAAAAACATATATAAAATAATAAAATATAACATTTGTTATTTATATCATTTATTTAGTCAAATATATACAAAATTAGCATATCATAGAAAACACCCATATAACGAAAGTTAGTCACAAGATTTATGCAAGTATATTCTAAAATAGTTTTAACACCAAATTATTATCTAAACTCCTATTTTATTAAGAAAATATTTATTATAAAATTTAGGGTGCTACAATTCTCCCCTTGTTAAAGAAATTTCGTCCTTGAAATTTATGGTGAATAATAAGTGAAATGATATATAACTAACCTCCCTCCAAATTCAAACTTAGTTTATAAACATATTTAAGATATTCAATACTCATTTAAGCATCACATGTCAAGAATCCTAACATGATAATGTAACATGACACAACAAATCAATTAAACACATCACATTCAACAACACAAATATAAAAAAAATATAATGATCAATCATTATCGTTTATAAATAAAACTAAGCATGTGAATTTAGTCAACAAGAACTTACTGCATTAAGTTGAATCAATTAACACATATATCATATACGCTTTTAAATTCAACTAACTTCTCAAACAATATTCTACTAGTTTTTCTATGTTAAAAAATGTTTAAATTCTAACAACAATTACTCTACAGGTTTCACAAAAGATAGACATACATAGAAACATTTAACATATTTCACACCTTCAAGAATTACAAACAAAAACACATATAACAACTCAATGACATGCAATTACTTAAGTTTTTAATTTTTTTTTAAAGAAAAGTAATGTGTATAATCATAGTGGAATAGGATAGATATTTCTAAATATGGTTTCAAACACACTCAAAGTATAACGTAATTTCAAAGTCTTATACACACATTTTATTTATAGAACTCTTACAATAGTTCTAGGTCCTTATAAAATGTGACAATATAGAAAAATAAGATACTAACGCAATGTAATTATTCATTTTAAGAAAATTACTTAGAAGATCAAACGTACTTAATTGAATGTTTAATTTAAGTACACACCTCCAACCTAATTTTTACGCCACATAAACAATTATCAACATTCAACATTGATGTCATATAAGACTCATCATCACTCAAAATTGTACAAGAGATGAACATGATTTTTATCTATTTCAAAAATAAAATTAACAAGTTTTTCTAACAATTATAATGAGTTATTGTTGCATCTTTTATCGACGATGAGTCATCGGGGTAGCTGGTCCCTCTTACTCATATATTCAACTACTTAAGGTAACCATAATTGTGGTCATCCAAATTCAAACATGGGTAGTTAAAAATATTTTTAATATGGTTCAAGAGTGTGAAGACGGACGCCACAACTCCTACTCCTTACTTCAAGTTAAAAATCCACTTAATTACATATTCTCGATAATCTATTTGTAATTTATAACTAGTTACAACAACAAAAGAAATGACACTTGTATTAATATGAATCACCAATCAAAATAAAGAAATATAGAATTATTTCACTTTTAAACACACTCAACTACTCTAAACACCATTAACAAATTCTCAACACTTAGAACGCTTGAAACACAAATATTTTCACATTCACCTAATCACATATATATGTATATAACTAATTCAATAATTCGCATCATGATGTACAATATTCTCATAGCAATCTGACAACTACAAATTTATCACACAACTCAATTTATTTTAAGAATCAACACAACTCCAACACAATTTATTTCTCTAAAATAAGTTAACAATGATTCAAACATAAAAATTTCTCTTTATAAAATAAAGCAACTTAAATTCCTTCACAATTTTCTTTCTTTCTAAAAGTCTAACTTTAAAATTTCAACGAATCTTGAATATTCGAGAAGTACGATTGCTAATATAATGAATTTTATACTATTTCAAAATCATGAAGAACATCCTAAATTGATTTCAAAAGAAATATAAAAACATTAATCATTTAGATACAATCATCAACATTTTCAAGTGATTTAAAATTAAAAAACACGTTTTAAAATTAGTTTTTTTTTTAAACTTTTTTTTTGTATGTTTTGTTTTGTTTTCCTTCTCTTTTTCAATTACTAGATATTTTATCATTTGACATTTTTTTGTACCATTATAAATCACCACCGAATTCTTAAAATCTAAAACTCTCACGTAAATTAAACTCTGATGAGTTCATGATATGTAAATCAATCATTTCAAACAAATATCCCGACACGCTCACGATTCAATATTCACGCCAGCCCCTCTAAACCAACATAACAACAAATCCTTTTAATTTTCTTTAGAAGGACACATAGTAAAATATGATGTACATTTTCATCTTTTCAAATATTACATAAAATCAGTATATAGAATTATGGTTTTTTATAAATCAACAAAAATTCAACTCAATTTAATTTCTTTGAAATAATCAAGAATAATTCAAACAAAAGTTTTTTCATTTTATAAAATAAAATAACATTAATTCCTTCAAAATATCATTTTTTTAATTCTAAAGTCTAACAACCGCTAATATTCAAGAATTTATTATTATTAATAATATGAATTTACAAATATTTCAAAACTACTACTAACATTTTAAATTGATTTCATTAGCAAGATCAAAACTTTAATAATAACCCTAAAGGCAATATATATCAATCGATAATTAGTATTACGTCGATTAAATTAATAATTTAAAAGATATAGCTAGTCAATTAAGAAAAATTATTTCTAGTTATCCAAAAAGCAAATAATCAAATTTACAAACATAAGCCAAAAGTCCAATCAAAAGGTAATTAACGTAATCATGTCAACAATTCAAATAAAATCACATCTTAACAAATACACAATACAGCAAGAACAAGCAAACAACTACCGGTTAACAATTATCTTCAAAAATAAGAGAATTCACAACAAAACAAGAATACAGAAGTACTTAACAATTAACAATAATCTTTTAGGAATCATGTATTGCAATAGAAAAATACATAACACGTAACACAAGTATAATAGGTAAGCGTTTCAACACATAAATGGGAATACGGGTACACATAATTGACTCAAGATTGACAATTCTAACTGACACATAACCCACTCGGCCTGATTGGACACACTTGCTTTGATACCACTAATGTGACACAATAAACCCCAAAATAACATTTATAATAATTTATACTAAATTATTTAAAGAAAACTCGTAGCGGATATAGAAAATATGTTAAAAAGAATAAAAACTTTTATATCTAATTTAGGATATCACGTTTCTCTAAATACACATGTAACAATTCAACTTTGTTCCTCAATTAAAACAGTGCAATATCAATGAACTTGATTTAACTAAAATATCTTGATTTCATTCCCAAGACTTATTGCCACTATGGTTTTAATATAAAAAGTCATTTGTAATTTCATAAGTAAAATACACATTACAACTCTTAATTCTTGGTATCACCTATCAGAAAAACATCAAGGAAAAATACACATTACACAAACATTTGTAAAATACACATTACACAACTAATCATCAATAAACTGTATCATTACACAAACATTCTTCAAGGAAAAACATCACGTTATATAGTCAAAATCAAGGAAAATCAATACACTTCACTATAACATCAAATCATCGCAGAAATTATTATCGTACACAATACATATTAATCACAACAAAACAATCACAAGAAAATATAATGCTACACATGAGCTTAGACTCTACTTCATAATGTGGTAACATTCTAACTCACTTAGTTAGGAGGCTCGATACTATCCACCAATCCCGGTGGACGGACAATTCAAATTGGCCCTGTCCTCATAGATCCCCTCAACTCAACCCGAGACACATATACGCTACATTCGAGGTAAACGTATGTTTCATGGTAGCTCCCAACATTTGCAGTGCTACCTCCAAGGTCTAACAATCTTATCAATCAGGCTCATTCAATTGTACTTCCCCAGAATCACTAGGCTTATCAGACCCTACCTATACGATGACAAAATAACATCCACTTAACAAATTCTCAATATTTAGTTTCTTCCCTCGTTAGCTTAGACTACTACATTAAGAGCATCATCTTTAGGAATCATCACTATCTCATCAACTATGAGGTTATTCAATACAACATTTGTTAGTTTCACCTATTTAGTCAAATATATACAAAATTAGTGTATCATAGAAAGCACTCTTATAACAAAAGTTAGTCACAAGATTTATCCACATATATTCTAAAATAGTTTTCGCACCAAATTAATTATCTAAACTCGTATTTCATTAAGAAAATATTTATTATAAAATTTGGGGTGTTACAAAATCAATCTAGAAGAACTTTTAAGATTGGACTCAAAATAAAGAATTGGTTAAAGAACATATTATCAAAAAATATCTTGTTCAAAATTATTTTTGAATAAGATCATTTTTGATCAATCTAGGAATAAAAGTACAATTCAAAAATAAACAAAGGCTAAATTGAAGACTTAATTTTATCTATAAATGAATATTCAAGGTTGGAGAAGAAGATCATTGAAAAATCAGAAAAGAGTAGAACTCAAACTCAAAATTTTAAATTCATCTTATAGTTCAAAGTTAGAAACACTTGATCAAATGAAAAATATTTTTTTAAGTATTTTTTTCTTAGAGTGTGATAGTCATTGTTCTAATCAAATTATTAGAAGCAACTAGTCAAGTTCCAAATATTTGTATTCAAATCTGATAGTGGTGTTAGTGGGCCTTCAACAATATGGGGTTGTGAGATTGTGTTAAGAAAGTTTGGCGGATAGTGTCAAGGTGTGTTTATTCCTCAAAAGTCTGGGGTACTCGGGCTGTTTGAGATGACTAACTTGGAGGGTCAATGTAATCTCCCATAGTTTTCCTCTTGGCCATGTTTTTTATTCTACAAAAACAAAAATCAACTGCAAACAGACTTCGAGGAGCGAGTGAATATGCACAAGTAACAACAAAAAAACTAATAAAATTACTAATAACTAAATAAATAAATAATTTTTTTTTTGCTTTTTAATAAACTAAAGTGCAAAACAAAATTGAAATGATAATAATAACAAAGAAAAAGGACATATTAAAAAAATTAATTATATTAATAATAGTAACAGCAAAAATTTCAACGATTTTTTTTTGTTTTTGAATAAAATAATTAAAATTAAACTAAATAAAAAAATGTCTAAAATAATAAAACTTTTTTTTTCACTTAATATTGTTAAATTAATCCCCCACAACGGCGCCAAAAAATTTGGTCGTCAAATACAGATTTGTAAAGTAGTAGTATATAAGATTGTATCTACATAGATTAATTTAACAACTACCAAATTAATCAAGATTTTATATTATTTAGACTAATAAAAATTATCGTTGGTTTGCAATAACAAAAACACAACCATATCATAAAAATTATAACGAGAGTATATAACAATACAAATTTGAATTAATGTAAAGTAAACGGTCATAGTTTCACTTGTAATATCAATACCTCAAGTCCTAATTTTAAACCATTCTTATTTATTTTATCAATTATCAATCCCTCTTTAAAACTATTGACAAAGATTCGTCATTCAATGTAATATTTTTTTCTATAAATTAATTCTTTGATTGATCATACATAAAATATAATTAAGAGAAAACATAAAGAACCAAAATATTGAGTGATTGAAAGATTAATATCTATGTTTCATTATACAAAAATATTGAGTGATTGAAAGATTCATCTATCTATGTTTCATCATACAAGAATCATAATCTCAATTATCGTATAGATCTACCAATTTATTGTAGTTAGTCACTAGTTAGTAGTTAGTCACTAGTCAATTGATTGATTATGGCATTCAAAGGTCGGTCATCCCAAACATATAAATAAAACTATAGAATAATTTAATTGAGATAAACAACAAAATCTAAAATAAAACTAGAATTTAAAACTTAAATATAGTAAAAAGGTATCTTAATCACAAGATTCACCAAATAGTATGATTTTTTTGATTCAAATCTTGAGACACTTTACTCTAGCTCCAAGTTTCCAAAGTGTTTCTCTTGATTTTCTCTCTAGTTTTTTCTACTCCTCCAATTTTGTTTCTGGTGTGCAACTCCCCTTTTGTTTCTGATTTCCATTCCTTATGATAGCAAGAAGATCTTAATTTTTTGCAACAACCTTTACCCTTCTTTGACAATATTTTCTTATCATAAAATTCATTCTACTCGATGTGTGCAACAAACCTCATTCTTGCACTCATATGCTGAAATATTAAACTTGATATTTTTGCACTAAAAACTTAGTTGATTTGACCAATTTAAATTATTTTATTATCTCATGATCAACTCTACAAATATAATAAATAAATGAATAAATAAGAAGAAGTTGAAATCAAAACTATAAAATAAGATAAAATAGAGGGTAAATATAATCTTAAAATCCTATAAAAATAAGTTTATCGTCAACATTGTTCAAATTTGTACAAAAGCCTTTGAAATAAAACAAACACATGTAATTTTTAAGGTATTGGAAACAAGAAGGAACCTTCTCATCCATAATAGATCAAGAGGATAATAAGAATGTCTATTACAAATAATATTCCAGAAGGTTACCTAACAAGTAAAAAAGATGTCAACATGTTTACACCAAATTTCAACAGTCACAAAGACTTATAGATTTGAGGATGATCGTCCATGAACATCCTTAGAATCAATTACATCAGGGGATGAATACAATATCAAGATGATGATAGACATAAACGATATCCTCATAACAAATTTGACACATCCAGAAAAGTACAAAGGTACAAAAAGGCGAAGTACTTGACATGAAGGGCACACTGGTTAAAGTGGTTGGAAAAGGGAAAGCAAAAAGCAACAATTACATCAAGAATAAATAAAATAGAAACTTCATCCTCGTACTTAAACCAAATCTGAGGATAAACATAGAGGATAAGCAACATATAACTGAGGATGCACTTTGTTCATTAATCATTCTCGCACATGGAAAAAATAAGTGAAAGTACAAAGATATAAAATGTGGTGTCCTTGACTTGTAAGGCAAACCACTTCAAATTGTTGGGAAAAGGAAAAGCAGCAAGCATCAGTCACATTAGGAAGAATGAAAGCTTCATCCTCGTACTAATCAGATATGAGGATGGACCACCGTTGTCATCCTTTCAATTTACTTAACATGAGAATAAAGGTTAAATGACATTTTTTCAAATAAAGGTAAGTTGAAGGAAACTTAGCAAAGTCTCCAATAACTATATTTTTCTAAGCCATGTGTTTGAAACTCCAAAGGAAACTATAAATATAGAAGTATTAATCTTCAAACATCAAGATAATCATCTACAAGAAAATATATAAGTTATTCAAGCTTATTATCATTCTTTTCATTCTACACACTCTTCCAAATTTAAATAGATATGAGGATTAATTTTATTGAATGTGTTATATACAACTTCACATCATTGTCGATGCTCGTAAAAATACAATGTTGTAAGCCTGGTGAGGCTAAGAAAATACATAGTTGAAAAGGTCAGATCAGAGACAATTTTTTGAGCACTAGTGAAAATCTCACAAAGTTGTGAGGACTACAGTAACCTATATTAGGTGAACCAATATAAATTATGTGTGAATCTTCTTAAGCTCTACTCTCTTTATACTTGTTTTATTCACACCATTAGCACACTTATCGCACATATTTCAAACTCATATTATTCTTCTTTAGATCATCCTCAATAAGAGGAGGATTTATCTAACCGTCCTCACTCCAAAGAAAGTTCGAGAGCATAATATTAATGCATAAACTAAATTTTAAAAATGGTCACAATTCAACCTCACTTCTCGTGACATTCACTTTTAATTCATAAGAATCTCCCAACAACACTTTCTTATCTTCAAACATAATGTATGTTTTAAATATAGCATAATCATATCAGCCATGGAGAGAGACACCAATGTCTATCCACCATCCATATGATCCACCAACAATGTTGATTTCAATTATCATAACAATGAATTGCTCTTCAGTCAAATTAGCTTGTTGAGAAAAGTTTGACCTGTTCCTGCACTTGTGTGCCATATGACCTGGTTTTCCACTTCTATAGTAGAGGAATTGTGAGCCATAGTCATTTCTAAGAGGTGGTTGTTTCTTTATAATTGGTACCTTTGGAGGGTTCCCATTGTTGTTGTTGTTGTTGTTCTTTAGATTGCGGTTTTGATTCTTAAGTTGTTTGCATGTTGGCTTTAGAACTGCCAGATGAATTTCTTGTTGTTGTTTGAAATAACTAGTACTTCATCGTTATGGTATGCTTTCAGAATTCTTCATCATTTCGGAGGCGAGTTATCAATCTCTCTAGTGAAAATTCTTTTGTTTTATGCCTGAGAGTATCACAACATCTTTTAAAACATTTGAGACATTTTTCATAAATAAGAAAAATAACATATTTTGTTGCCATCATTTGGTGTGCTTTTCAAAAGAGCTTGACTCTCTTTATATAGTAATGAAAGCTATCTCAGATATGTGAACTATCCAATGTATAACTTTATTATTTATAGAGTTAAAAGTTAATCTATGTATGAAATCTTTTCAATGTTAGACTTTAATAATTTTTAAATTAACACAATATCATATTCTCTACGTTCCAACACAAACATTCAAAATATTCACAAAATTATGTTCACATTTTATTTTTTCTAGCTAAGCATCAAAAGGGACATAATTAATTGTTCTCTCACATAATTCACCCATGCTAGTTAAAAAAAAAATCATCCAGTTTTCTTTTTAGCTGTTGTAGATCTTTCATCCACGTCATCTTTGTGTTGTTGATGGATTTCAGCCCATTATGCACTTTAATCACACACACACTTTCTTGTTTCAACATAACTCATCTCTCTCTTCTTACAAGACTTCATCCAAAAATCAAAGAGTTCTTCAAGGATAGCACACGAAATGACAAAAAAAAAAAAAAAGTTGGTAAGAAAAACATTACATGATATTGTGACAATTATGCATATAGCAATAAGATGTTATACTTTATTATTAAGTCAAATTTCTTACGTTTTCTATCTGCATAAAAGAGATGCATGTGGTTGTGCTAATCTTGCTAATCAACTTAATTACTTCTAATAGTCATTTCTTCCTTATCATTTCAACTTTTTTTGGCTTCATCCTTATTTGAATGTTTACAATTTCATCATTACCATTGTCCTTTAAAAACTGCGACAAAAAACAATTCACATGAAAAAAAACAGTAAACATAATTATAGTATTCTAGTATTTTGTCATCATCTTCATGGAAGATGTCACAAGTAACAAGCAACAATGTAAATGATGAAATTGTAAACAAATTATCCTGTAAATAAATTTTTAAAAAGCAACAATGTAATTTTTGTAACAAAGATTTATGTTGTTGCTGCCAACAAAGTCGTGTGCCATTGCAATAACTATGGTAGCTATAGTAGCTTCTTAAATTTTGACATGGAATAAAATAATATAATCCCATTTGAAGAATAAAAAGACTACAGAGAAAAAATGTAGATATTATAATATCCAAAAATTAACTTTCTTCTTCAAAAAGAAAAAATACTAACCTTTATAATAGGCATAATAAATCCAACTATGAAAATGGAACCTTTAGGATCCGACCATAATTATGAAACAAATTTATAATAATCCCTTTGATGTGAGAGCCATCATGATCCTGATATGATCCTGATCTTGATCAAGTGTGCAGAGACCTCTGATGGGGAATGAGAGGGAGAAGGGTGCATCTCACTTAGGAGGGGTGTGCCTATCAATCATCCAGTAAATAAATTAAGAGCAAATAGAATATAAAAATAGAAATAGAAATAGAAATTAATAACAGAAATAGGAATAAAAGAATATAAATAGTGAATATGTGGGAAACATTGTAAAACAGAAAGAAAAGAAGAAAGGAAAGACATAAAAGAAAAAAGAGAGAGAGAAAGGAAGAGAGAAGAGGAAGAAAGTGTTAAAGCAAAATCTTAAATCAAGTGTTTTGAGATTAAACAAACAATTAATTAATCACTAATCATTGATTTTGATTATGTTGCTATTTAACTTGTATTTTTGAGTGATTTATTCAAAGATAGGTGATCAAATATATTTATACAAAAATCAAAGATCTCACCATGAAAAAAATCAAGAGCATCATGTCTTACTTGAAATGGAGATGGATCAGAACAACATTATGGTTATTCCCTTTTAAAGACAAATCATTCTCCGCAGGCCAAATCTCAAGTTAAATCACAATAAGAAAACAAGGAATTTGTGAGGGCCAAAAACCTTCACAAAGGGCAAATAGCAGTCACAAAGGGGTTATTTGTGGTGGCCTAAGGCAGCCACAAATAAGCTGGTCACAAACTTTTGTGAGGGCTTTTGCAGCCACAAAGTTTGTAAAACACGTTGGCATTTGTGAGGGCTTTTGCAGCCACAAAAGGGCCGCCACAAAATATTACGTATATTAAAAAATTAATTTTTTTAAATACAAAATTAATACTATATTATAATATTATATATAATAAATTAATATAAATATAAATTTAAATTGTAATTAAATTAAAATTATAATTAAATTAAAATTATAATTAAATTTAAAATATAATATCATTATAAATTAAATTTAATATATAATAAACTAATCTGAATATAATTAAAAATTTAAATTAAATTTAAAATAAAATATTTAAATTATAATTATAATTAAAGATTAATTTAAATTACAAATAAAACAAAATTAAAATTTAAATAAAATTAAATATTAAAATAAAAATAAATATTATATATAAAAATATAATATTAATAATAATTAAATTAATTACCACAAAATCAAATAAAACATGCATTCCAAAATTAACAAATAATGTCTTACATACCCAAAATTTATAAATAATGTCTTACAAACGCAAAATTAAACACACAATAATTAACTAAGACAACATAATTAATATGTGTTCATACAACCCAAAAATAAATTATGAAATTATTCAGATGACATCAATCCTCATAATAATTCCTCTGATCAGCTCCACTCACACCATCATTATTTCCTGCCATGCCCGACGAAAGAAGTCCCTCAAAAGTATTATGAATTTGTGTTGGAGGAGACATCATGGTTTGAAATTGAATTTCATCTTCAATGGCACCACCACTAGTCGAATGAGGAGCCCTAGCTGGTTGAGGTTGATTTAAATCTGGTCTGATCAACCCAGCTGTTGGCATAGTTGGTCGGTATGCAGTTTGATGATCTGGTTGAGGTTGAGGAATTTGATGTGAAGAGGACGGAACATACGGATAATTATGAAAATATTGTTGTTGTTGAAACATTGGCGGCTGCTGCTGTACTTGCTGGAAGGCAGAGTTCGGAGGATCCTGGTGTTGCTGTTGGAAATTTGGAGGCGGTTGCTGCTGCTGGGAGTATTGAGAGTAATTTTGTTGCTGCTGGAATAGTGGTTGTTGAGGCAAGTATTGAGGCCGAGGCGGGAACTGCTGATGAAACACAGGAGGAAATGAAAATTGTTGTTGTTGAAATTGTTGTTGTTGCTGCTGAAACTGCTGCTGCTGCTCTTGAAACTTTTGTTTCCACTCCTCATTCAATTTATCAATTGCGGCTTGTATCAGCTGTTGTGTCTTTTCTTCTTGCTCACTTGCCCATTGCTTCTTTAACTGGTCAAGATCATTATCTATCGACGGACGATGAGATCGATCCGTACTAGCATAAGAAGAAGACGTCTCAGTCTGAATATAGCCGGTTGGACCTTTCTTAAAGGTTGATGATAAACTACCGGCACCCAGCACACGCCCTTTGTACTTGCCACCACTGATGTGCATAAAACTTGCGGTCTCATATTGTTTCCGCTGCACTGGACCAGCTCGCTGAGCAGGAGGAAGAGTAGCTTGATGATCATCCCATTCTTTCATGATTTGTTGAAGTTGTTCCTATATTAAAAATAAAAAAATAAAATAGTTAATAATTAATATATAATAATTTATAGGTCTAATTAATATATAACAATTAATATATAATAATTACCTGAATATTTTTTGATAATTCATCAGTATACTCATTTGTTTCAGGATTAACATGAAGATAGCGATGTATCTCAGCCTGAGTGACCTCCCTTCCAAGTTGCTTTTCCTAAAATATTAAATTAATGTCAAGTTTATAAGTTGGTGAAATGTGATGATTAATTGAATATAAATTAATAGATATATATTATAAATAATAATAAATTACCATATAATATTTAATTTCTCCAGCAGACATGCCAGGGCTTAGGCAGCCACAAAATCCAGTTAAATATTTAAAAATTTATGAGGGTTTTTTCTGCCACAAATAAAGACCAATTTCAATTTAACTGAACCAATTGATTATATATCTTTAAGAATAAAAATTACATTTATCATTAGCCACCATAAACTTTATAAAGAGTGGTCTTTTACTTAAATTAAACGTAATTTGATATTTTAATTAAGTAGTTAAATTTAATGTATGACAACTGAAAATATGATTTTGGGACTGTTTTTGAGTAAAGTCCCTTCTAACTGTGTTCTTTGGTTTCTTTTATGAAAGTTATGCTTATTTTTGTTGTGAAATGCTTGAGAATGGATGTTACTTCATAAGGCAATGAAGTATTAATTATATGTTTTAAGTTATGAGAGCTGCAAAAATTGGATGTACATTTAACATGTTGCATTCTTAGATTAATGTAGCATCTTTATATCTTTTCTTTTTTAAATCCGTAAATTTGATATATTTACTCATAACACAATCTAAATGGAGTATATAATAAATAAAATTAAGATATTTATGAAATAGATTTATTTATTTATTTATGATAACTTATGAAACAATTAATGAAAAGCATATAAAAGAATATAAACATGACAAGCATGTTTTTTTAGTTTAATTTGCATATATTTATAAATTACAATTATTAATATAAATTAATTTTTAATTATTAAATTACAATTATTATTATTTTTAAATATAATATTAATTAATACTATTAATTTATTTTGGAATATTAAAAGTTATTATTGAATACATCCATATATAAATAATATTTAGTTATTTTTCTATACAAAATAAACCTATAATTAAATTATTAATTCTTCTTGACAAATGTGAAATTTGCAATAGAATATAATATTTAAGGAGAAAGATAGTAATAGATTTAATATGAGATAGACAAAGTTTCCATTGTTTGACCCTCTTTAACCATTGACTTGTTTTCATCTATCTCTCTTCTACTACAAACCTAAACCAAGATGAATTCTGGGTCGTGGTCGTCAAGGAAAATCATGCAATTATAAATTTTGATGAAAAAAAATTATTATTTTTTTACAAAAATGCATAACAATAATAACAAAATAAACTCAAAAATATATGAAAGTTTCTTCAAATTATAATTGTTTTTCTACAAGGTTTCATATTTTAAAAACATTGAACGATTTTTTTATTACCACATTATCAAAAATAAAATAATAAAATTAAAAATTGAATTCTTTTAAAAGATTATAAATTCAAACGTTATTTAAAATATTATATAAGAAAAGTAAATTTATGTGTAATATTTTAAAATTAGTAACTTTATTTATTAATTTAAATTTCTTAATATATTATATATATATATATATATTTATTTATTTATTTATTTATTTAACTAGTTTACTTATTTTAAATTATAATAAATAAATTATTTACATTAAAATATTAATTATTTTAAAATTCAAACTATTTATAAATAATTTAAAACTATAATAAATAAAATTTTAAAAATTATTTACTTTAAAATATTATTTATTAAAATATTTTAAAATTTAAATTATATTTTATTTATAAATAATCTATTTATTTAAATTATTTTAAAATTATTTATTTAAAATTATGATTAATAGATTATAAAGGTTAAGAAAAGATTTTAGTTATTATTATAATAATAAAATTGATAAAACAAATAATAAGCTACAAGTTATAAACTCAAAAACTACTGTCCAATAACACAGGGTCTCTAAATGGTGAAGCTTCAATTTTTTCAATTCATTTTATAATATAATAAAATAAGGAGACTTTTGTTAATTAAATATATTTTTAATCCTACAAAATTACGACCTTTTAAGTTCAATTATTAAACAAATGTTTTTTACATTTAATTTCTATTTTAATTTTATAAGGACTTTTTTTAGAGACTAAAATATATTATTATTTTTACAAAAAAAATTTCAAAATATAAACTAAAATTGAATAAAACAAATTTAGGAAGTGAAAAGTTGAGAATTGTTTTTATAAAATAAAAATAAAATTTTGAGATTTTATAGAGATTAAATTTATTTGAATTTATGTATATATATATATATATATATATTATATAGCACCTAATTTTTAAAATTAATATAAAGTGTCCTCCAAAAAATAAAAATATGAGTTTATTTAAACATTGTTGACATTTTAAAACATAAAATATCAAATTGTCACTTAAAATTAAAATAAATGACTAACTTGAGAAGAAAAAAAATAAAAGACTAAAATATTAACTGAAATTAAGTTAAAGGACTGCTGGTACAATTTAGCTTTATTTTTACTGTACACTCAAAATTTAGAAATATTTTTATTTTATATTCAAAATTTAGAAAAGTGAAGGAATGATGACTAGTGCATATCTATATTAATGTCTTTTTCCACTAGAGCAAACAATCATAATTGTTTTCATTTATCTTTCTTTCATATGAAACTCTAACCAAAATATTCAATTTTGAATTTATTCTAAATTCATTAATTAAAATCATAGAATCATATCAATTTTTTATTCTACATTGATTAATATTTTAAAATAATCCTACAACTGTAAAATTTTAATTAGGCCAATTTAATTTACAACAGAATAAATAATGAACATAATAATAAAATATAAATCTTTACAAAGTTTGGTAGAAGACAAACATAATAATATAAAGCTTTTACATGCTAAAATTTACTTCATTATTAATTGAAACTAAAGCATATATTGTTCACAATAAATAACAATAATATAATTAAAATAAAATTTAATTAACTATCGACGTAGAAAGTTACTTGTAGGCATTTCATAGATAGATGCACAACTATTGGCAGATTGAGTAGAACTTGATTCTTGTGGAAGAGCTTTTGAATGAGTTTTACCATGCAAGAAAAATGCTGGTTCTTGTGGAGTTGGTAATTCAATTGAATAACTGCTTAGATAGGAAGCAATTGTCACCATTGAAGGTCTAGTATTTGGGTCATGTTGAACACATAATAAGCCAATTTGAATACATTTAATTACTTCACTTTTAGAATAATCTTCTTTAATGTTTGGGTCTAATATACTTAAAGGTGTTCGATCCCTCCATTCTATCCAAACTTGAAATACAAGATTGAATTAAATTTCTCAATTATTACCATTGAATTTGGGGGAGGGGGATGTATTATTATATAATTTTGACTCACATTGTTCAAGAGTCCATCAACAAAACGTTGTGGTGTGTATGAACTTGCATTCTTCTTTCCGGTAATAATCTCTAAAAGCATGACTCCAAAGCTAAAATTGTCTGATTTTTCAGAAAATTGTCCAAGCATTGCATATTCTGAAGACATATAACCACTATAAAGTAAAATAAACTCAATGTTAGTTTAACTAAAATGTACTTTAATTAAGAAAATATGGAAAAAGAAAACAGACGGACGTCGAACATTCAAAACTTACTATGTTCCTACAATTCTATTTGTACTTCCTTGGTCTTGACTTATTTCAACAATTCGTGCCAAACCAAAATCTGCAATTTTTGGAATCATATTTTCATCTAATAAAATATTACTAGGTTTGAAATCACGATGTATAACTTTGAGTCGAGAATGTTCATGTAAATAAAGAATTCCTCGAGCAATTCCTCCTATGATGTTAAAGCGTTCAACCCAACTTAACAACTTTTGTCGTTGAGAATCTACAAAAGTACTCAAGAAATCAAATGAAGTTTATATATAGAAAACATAAATACGAAATGCTTAAATATCAACAAATGAAAGGGTTTAAGGTGAAAAATGTCTAACCAAATAAAAAGTAATCAAGACTTTTGTTTGTCACATATTCATAAATAAGTATTTTCTCTTGTTCTTCAAGGCAAAAACCAATAAATGTCACCAAATTTCTATGTTGAAGTTTAGCTATCAATAAAACTTCATTCTTGAATTCCTCTACGCCTTGCTTCGAACATCTTGAAAGTCTCTTTACAGCTATTTCTTGTCCATAAAAAAGGATACCCTAAATATATATTATAAATTTATTTATTCAAAAAACAAGAAGATAAAAAATAATAGCCTAATTAGATTTAAATAATATTTACTTTGTATGTTGGGGGGTTAGAATTATATTATGAGTTTTCTTTTCAGTTGTGATAGGGTGAAAATGAATTAGATAACTTGAGGGAATTTATTTTTTGAAATACATAAAATAATATTTTGAAACTTTTAATATTTTTCAAATGCATGTTTAAAAAATGCATTTTCATAAACTTCCATAATAATGTCTCCTCTAAAATCTGAAGTAAATATATACTAAACAATCAATTGTTTTTTTTCTTAAAACATTTTATGTTTCATTTTTCTAAAATTTGTATTAATTTATTCGTTAATTATAAGGGGAAAGATTTTTAAAGTAAAAAATTGTCTACATCGTTAAAAATAATGAAAATATCAATTTTTATTTAAATATTGACTAACATTTTATATTATGTTTGTAACACTAATTTACTTTAAGAATCTTTAAGAATCTTTTACATTCATGGTCCTTTAATTTAATTTCAGGTAACGTTTTAGTTCGTTATATATTTTTTTTCCGACTTGGTCCTTTATTTTAATTTTAAGTGATAATTTGATATTTTATGTTTTAAAATTTCAACAATGATATCCTTTTTTATACAAAAATTCAAAAAAACATTCAATCAAAACTCATAAAATTAATTATATTCTTCAATATAATACAAATTTCATCAAATTCGTAACGCAAATCTTCAAATAAATTCATATTTTCATACTTTATTTGATATTTTTAGGAATAAAGGACTAAATCGAGAAAAAAAAAAAATAAAGGACTAAAACGTTACTTGAAATTAAATTAATGGACCACAGATGTAATTTAGCCATATATATACAAAATAAAAAATGATAAGCTTTCTCACCTTGTATACCTCTCCAAAACCGCCTTTGCCAATGTAATTGTCTTTAGAAAAATTGTTGGTTGCTTCTTCAATTACTGCCCAATCGAATTGCAATGGTTCTAAAGTGACACTTTCTTCACCAACTAAATAAAATATATTTTGATTTATTGAACTTATTAAAGTTTATAAGAAATTGCAAGTTCAAAATATATATTTTTCATAAATACTTACAATTTTCTCGAAGAATAGTCCTTCTACTCTTTATTCCCATTCTCTTTAGCAAATAGTATCCAATAGAAAAGAGCATCACCAAAATAATTATAGGCACAACAATGAACACAATTGTTTTTCGCTTTGCTACACAACACAATTACTCTGTCACTAATTATAGCAATATATTTTGGAAGATAAAAAGTCCATATTATATTCATTGATACACAAAGAATAATTCAATAATTCCCTAAAAAATTACTTTATACAAAATATATACATTAATTAAATAAACTTGTAATTTTCACAAACAGTTCACCTGCATCTCGTGGTGACGATGTGAAAGTACTTTTGTTGGCGCCATAATCATCACCATAAAATTTGAACAGTTCAAACCTCAAATTGCAGCTAGGATATAAAACTCTTCCCCCAACACTTCCCAATTTGGACCATGGAATTGCTGTACTAATAATATGATTTAGACACGAAACACAATCTTTCTTAGCCAAATCTTGTGTACATTGTTGAAGAATATACAAATTTTGTATTTCATTCAACTTATATGACTTGGTCATATATTTTTCACTATTTATTCCTGTGTCAAGCGCAAGTTTGGATAAATGATTCGACAATATATAAGTGAATGAGTTTCGTTTCGATGTTGAAATATTTATATCGCGATAAATAGGACTTGTTCCTATTTTCGAGAAATCATAATCCGAATAGCGAAGCAAGCAGTGACTATACAATTATACCCTTGGGAGAAGAGCGACACGTTGAGTTTGAAGATAATCGATCTGTTGCGTTTTTTAAGCATTGAACACATAGTCGAGGTGGAAGGTCACCTCGACACATGAATTGTCCATACACCAAGTATTCAACATGATCTTCATAAAATATATTTCCATTGGCAGCGTTGGAAGACAAAGAAAAGAAGAGAGGTTTGAGATATATTTGAAAATAATTAACTTGAGGTAAGTAATGGTAATTACTTGAGCAATTATGGGAAAGATAAAATGGATCTTGTGTAAACCCTGAATCTTGTTTGGAATGATTTGTTCGAGGAAAAAGTGCATCAGAATTTGTAGTCCTATAAAAAGGATATAGTTCATACCTAACATTACAACTAGGATATATAATTCTTCCACCTAGATTTCCATCACAACATGGAAGTTCTCTAATCACTTTATTGAGACAGCTTCTGCAATCATTAGAAGACAAGTCTGGTGTGCACTGAGCTAGAGTGTAAAGGTTTTGAGATCCAAAAATCAATGTTTCATTTGTGGCAAACTTCTTGTTCTTGTGACTTGCTGCTTCATTTGCAGTTTGATTCATGGTTGAGAATAACAAAAGAATGGAACTTTTTGATTTTGTGACATTACCTGGGTTCCATATAAAAACACCACGAGTTGTTTCAATCGTAGAAAAGAAAGAGGTATTGGAGTATCGAACCATGCACTCGTCGTACCAAATCACAGCTTGTTTAGACAAAGAGCACTCTGAAGATAGTGTTGTGGTTGCATTAACTATGCATTGATGACAGAGCTGAGAGGGTACATCACCTCTACACATGAAGAGTCCATAGGCAGAATCAAAGGGGTTTACACCAGTTCCTGTGGTGTTGAAGAATTCGGTGTTGCTGATGGCTTTCGATGATAAGGAAGAGAAGAGGGTTTTGAGATTGTCTTCGAAGGTGCTTTTGGGTGTGGTATCGATTGTGTTACAATATTTATCTACATAATAAGGAGTGTCTTGTGCCTTCATAATTGCAAACAAAAAGAAGCTAGCAAGGATAGAGAGAAATAAAATTTTACATGAAGCCATATATTTTGTTTGATTGAGTATGTTAATTGCTAAACGGAGAAGAGAATGTATTAATGGACCAGCAATCATAGACGTAATATATGCAAATGTTTGGAGTTGTCCTTAGTTTACTCACTAATTAGAAGACTTTAAAATAGGAAATCATATATTATTAATAACTAATAACTAATAATAAATAATATATATATATATATTAGATTAAATATGTTTTTTTATAAGTCTGATTCTGACCTATTTAAACAGGTCAGATTAGGTCGTCAGACCATGGTAGGTTAAACCATAGACTCCCTGACAAATGGCCTAGTATATTATGATCCCTAATCATGTCAGGTTAGGCCAGACCATAAACAGGCCATACCATAGACTCCTGACAAACGACCTAGTCTATTCTAATCCCTAATCATGTGCATTTCAACTTGGTCTCTCTATTTGAGAAGTTCCAATTTTTTTATTTATAATATAATTAAATGAGGATGATTTCTTTTGAAGTTACATATGTTTTTTAGTTTTTAGAAAATTTTGACTTTTTAATTTTAGTCTCTAAAATATTTTATTCACTTTTAATCCTTACTTTGATTCTATAAGACTTATTTTGAGAGATTAAAAATATCAATTTTTTATAATTTTTTTTTAAAATAGGAACTAAAATGACTAAATTTTTTTTAAAGACTAAATGTAGATAATTTGTTTTGTAAGAACTAAACATAAAATTTTATAAAGACTAAATAATTATTTTACACTTTTTTTTAATTATTAAATTTATAATTTTTTATTAGAGACATGATTTTTTAAGATTAAAACAAAGTCTCTGAAATATTTAAAATGGTTCTGTCGTATGGAGTGCTCCATTGTTGTCATCCACCAAAAGTCTAGGGAACATGTTGGTGTTGGCTGCAAGACATGCTTGTCATATCTGGGGTTTGTCAGTCTATAAAACTTGTTAGTTGTGTTAACAATGACATACATGGAAAAGAGGAAGAAGAAGAGAGGAAGAAAAGAGACAACCCCTATAGGGTTACATAACATAGAATGAACTAAACTTAAGTTAATAAAGTTACAATGAGTATATATACAAGATAATGGAAATGTCTAAAATATCCTTACTACTAATATATAATAACATTATCTAACATCTCCCCTCCAACTTACGATGCATTAACATGGAATATCGAGAGTTTTTCAACTAATAAACAAAAACATTTAATGGAATGCATCTTTGTGAATAAATAAGCAATCTATAAGGAAGAAGATACACACAATAGAATAATGGTTCCATGCTGAAGATGACGATGTCGAAGATGACAATCAATCTCAATATGTTTGATGCGCTCATGAAAGGCCGAATTATGAGCAATTTGAATAGCACTCTTGTTATCACAGTGCATCGAAGTTGGCTCAGAAAGAGATATATCCATATCAGACAAAAGCCAACACAACCAAATTAGTTCAGTAGTAATGGATGCCATAACACGATACTCAGTTTATGTAGAAGAGCTAGAGACAATGTCTTGTTTCTTACTCTTCCAAGAAATAAGAGAGTCTCCGATAAAGATACAAAACCTTGTGGTGGATTTACGATATGTTGTGTCACTAGTCCAATCAACATCAAAATAAGCATGTAACTCCAATGAGGATGACGATGAAAGAGAATATTTTGAAATTGAGTTCCTCGGAGATAACGAAGAATACGAAGAACCGCTGCCCAATGTACTATAGTGAGAGGCAACAAAATGACTGACAACACGACCATCATAAACAATATCAGGTCTAGTAATCGTAAGATACTCTAAGCTACTAGCCAAAGTACGATACAAAGTGAGATTTGGTAAAGGAACACCATCCGAGGGAACATATTTCACATTCAACTCAAGAGGAGTATTTCTTGCTCTAGTATCAGAAAGACGAGTCTGGTTAAGAATGTTGACAATGTACTTGGATTGAGAAAGAAGGTAGCCTTTAGGGGAGTAGGGAACTTCAATCTTCAAAGAATAGCGAAAAGTTCTACTTGCAATTTAAACTTCTTGGCAAACTGCAATTTAAACTCATTGATTCTACTTACATCATCACTTGTAATAATCATATCATCAACATATAGAGAAAGTGTAATGCGACCATAAGTGGTGGACCTTATAAACAATGCATAATTATATTCACTAGAGCAGAAACTAAGAGAAATGGTCACAATAGATAATTTTTCAAATCAAACTCGAGGAACTTGCTTAAGACCATAAAAAACCTTTTTTAATTTACATACTTCCCCTTTGTGGAGAGATCATATAGACTTCTTCATGAAACTAACCATTTAAAAGAGCATTTTCGACATCCATTTGGGAAATATGCCATTGACAAATAGATGCAACTTTAATAAGAGTACGAATAATGGTCATCTTGGCTGTAGGAGCAAAACGTTTCTCTTAGCAACAAGACATGTTTTGTAGTGTTCAACTGACTCATCAAACTTAGCAACAAGATATGAACTGACTCATCAAACTTAGTTTTGATCTTGTTTACCCAACGAGACCCAATAACATGTTTTTTAAGAGGAAAATATACTAATTCCCAAGTATCGATTTTGAACAATGCAAAGACTTCTTCTGCCATAACCTACGACCAAAGAGGATCAAGAATAACCTCTTTATAGGAAGAGGGCTCAGATAAACTATGAATAGAGGTTAAGAAAGAAGCAAACAAAACTGAATAAGTTGAATAGACAAAACCAAGTAACTGAGTAGAAAGGGATGTACTCAAGAAAAACGACATTACAAGAAACATAAAGTTTTCTTGCATGAGGATCATAACAACGATAACTCTTTTGATCATTCCCATAACCAATACACATGGTTGAATGAGAAAACAACATACTGCACTATACTTGAGGGCGAAGAACAAAACAAGTAGAACCAAAAACTTTCAAAGAAAAGTAATCAGGGATAGAAGTATACAATTTTTCAAAGGGAGACAAACTTCATATGACAGAGGATGGAGTTCTATTAATAGCATGAACAACATTAAGAAATGCTTATCCCCAAAACTCATTGATAACCGAAACATACAACAAAAGTGAACATACAGTCTCAATAATATGACAATATTTTCTTTCAGCAGCACTATTTTGTTAAGGAGTATCAATACAAAATATTTGATGGAAGGTACTATCATAAGTAAATAATTCAATTAATTTATGAGAGATATATTCTCTATTTAAATCACAACGAAAACATTTTATAACAATATTATGTTGAATTTTGACCATAGCACGAAACATAGATAAACATGAACTAAACATTTTTTTTTTACTTAACCACGATTTTGTGGATGACTCGTTAAATGCAATCCATTTTTCTCATTTCAATTTTAAATACAAAATAAAAAGAAAACATTCCTTTCCAAAAAAAACAAAAAACTAATACATATCAACTTCAGTTATAGTTTTTCACATCTATGCACACTACACAAAGAGAAAACATAGAATTTGGAGACTTCCACTTTATAGTTTTTTGTGGGACAATTAAAATGACACCACATGTCTTCAAAAATATTTGTGGGTCAAATTGAAATGACACCACTGGACTTTATAAAATGTTTGTTTTCAATGTGAATAGGGATGACAAATAGACCCATATTCAGTGGGTATCCGCAAAAAAAACCCCCACAATGGTAGGGTAAAAACTCGCATAATGGGTATGGACATGGGGACGGGTAATTATCCGCAAAATTAAGCAGGTATGGGTGAGGGTACGGGTACTATAGTACCCACCCCGCCCCGCACCCGCACTTATATAAATATATTATTTATTTATTTATTATATTAGTGTTTAGTTTAATTAATTATTTTCTTTTATGTTTTTACATCTATTAATATCATTGGACCATTACAAAATTTATAATTGAAACATAAACGTTTGGAATTTTTTTAAGAATCTGATTATGATAAATAGGTAAATAATTGTGATTTTATAACTAATAGTTATATCTTATTAATCGTGACTTTATAATTATACTTGCAACTTTGTATCAATTATCTAAGATAATATTGTCATATGAGATGCAACTTTACAAAATATTATTATGAATATTTAAATATGTATTGTAACGTGTGTTCATTTGAAATGTTTTGAGTTAGAAAATATTTTGGTTTATAATATTTTATGATTGGATTTAAGATATTTGAATAATTTTTAAATTTAATCACAATAATATCATTTATTTATCGATTTTTTTAGTTAAAGTGTGAGTAACGGGTATGGGTACGGGCACTTAAGTACCCAAAGAGTAATGATACGGGTATTAAAGTTGATACCCAAGAAGGTAGAGACACGGGTACAATATTTTTTTAAAATCGCAGGTATGGGGACGAGTACTATATTACCCTACCCAAACCATACCCATTACCATATCTAAACGTGAAGTATAAGTATATTATTAAATGCCACACGTAAATAAAATAAATACAAGGTTTACATGTTTTTCTAGGACAATGGTTAGTGTACTGAAAATAAATGATTTTGTATTAAAAATGGTGTATTTTATTTTTTAGCAAGTTAAATTTTTAAAAAATATAATTATTATATACGTGGGATCTTTATCTGTGTGGTTAGGACATAAGTTTAATTTTTTAATATTGGTTAACTTTTTTAATATTAAATAATATTTAAAATAATTATAAAATTAGAATATTTAATTCAATTTTTTTTGTCACTCCCATTCTCTCTGTTTGCTATTTATTTTTTATTTTAATTAATTTACTATATATAAAAACACGACAAATAAAAATACAAATCCGTGCAATAACACGAAAATAGGAGTACTCGTCTGGACAATAGTTGCTAGAAAGTCGAAAGCATGATTCCATATTAAACCGTGCACACAAATGTGAGGAGTTGTTAGATTCATATAAAAAATATAAGTGTTAAATGAATTTTGGATTTTTATAAAATTTCAAATTTATATTTTAATTTTTATAACAAAAATATGACTTTTAACTTCTACACGATTATTCAGAAAATATTTTTAGTTTTTTATTGAAAAGAAACATTTTTAATTGTCTTTTAATTTCAAAAATTTTGAATGAATTTGTGCGAGTATATTTAGAAATTATAAAAAGTTTTTTAAACAAAATTTTAAAATTTTTAATTTGAAATGAATTTTAAATAAAAATAACGAAAATATAAAATTAAAAATTAAATTTTTTTAATGCATTTTCTGTGAAGGAGATTTTTATAATGTTAATTTTGCTGCAAAAATTTATGTAAAAATATAAGTTGATTTAATAGTAGAAATTAAAATTATATATATATATATATATATATATATATATATATATATAATTTTATTAATACTAAAGATGAGAGGGAGTGTTTAGTTGGAGAATAATAGAAATGAGAAAAGATTGAAAAGTAAATTTTTTTAAAAATATGTATGAGAAAAAAGTCATTAAAGACATGGAACGTTGCATTGCATTTGATAAAGTAACGAAGAAAAAGCACTTTTTAAGGAAAAGCACTTCATGTTATTGCATCTAAATTATTGCCACAAATGGATGAAACAATGATGTAAGAAATTACTTCATCACGATAACAACCCACTGACGAGGAAAGTGGGACCGTTACTTCATCACGATAACAAAATAATTAAATATTAAAAAATAGGCATTTCATTGATAGACGCATAACTATTGGGAGTAGAACTTGATTCTTGTGGAACAGCGTTTGAATAAGTATAGGTATCATGTTGAACACATAATAAACCAATCTAAATACATTTAATTACTTCACTTTTAATATAATCTTCTTTAATATTTTGGTCCAATATACTTAAAGGTGTTTGATCTATCCATTTCTATCCAAACCCAAAATAATAGGTTAAATTAAATTTATCAATTATTTCACTCAATTGATATATCATTCGACTCATTATTCAAGAAGACAGCAACAAAACGTTGTGGTGTGTGAACTTGATTCTTCATTCCAGCAACAATTTCTAAAATCATGACTCTAAAACTAAAAACATTTAATTTTTTTAAAATTATCCAAGTATTATATATTTTGGAGACATATAATCACTATAAAATAAATTTAATGTTAGTTTAACTAAATTTCACCTTAATTAAGAAGTAGAAAAAGAAAACAATGGACGTAATTCAAAACAAATAGACCTTAATTAAATTCAAACAATATATACTTTATACTTTGTACGTGGGATTAGGGTTTAAAGTTTAAGGATTGTGGAACTTTTTTCAAATGTTATTGAGTGAAAATGAATTAAAAAAATTAGAGGGAGTTTATTTTTTCTGAAATAATGAAAAATATATTTTAAAACTTTTAATTATTTTCAAAAGTATTTAATCTAATTTTCAAATGCATTTTTAATAAGTGCATTTTCATAAACTTTCACAATGTCTTCTTTAATATATGAAATAAATATATATTAAAGAGTTGTTTATTTTGTGAAAACATTTTTTGTGTCAATTTTCTAAAATTTGTATTATTTTACTGTTAATTAGAATGTTATAGATTTTTAAAGTGGAAAATTATTTATATTTAAAAAAAATGAAAAATTAAAATTAAAATATTTTCATTGATTTTGGTTTATGCAAATATAATTCATTTAAATTTAGTTATATACAAATATTTTGGTAAATATTTAATTATAAGAGTCTTGTGTAAATAAATAACAATTTAATATTAAAAAATACCTATACGTTTGATAAAGATATTTTAATAACAAATAATTACATATATAAATAAAACTTTACAAAATCAAATCATGGAAACAACTGATTTTAAGCAACCTGTTACCATCACGTCTTCAATATCTCTTTAAGCAACCTGTACTTGTCTAATCAGAACTCGTTCCCAAGTCACGAACCTATCTCTAAAGAATAATGAGTCAAAAGTGTCATAATTATGTCTTGTATAATTATTGTTTGAATAGTTGTATTTTTGTTTGCTTGTGTAAAAAGATCCCGATAATGTAACATAATAGTCAAAAGGTGTCATGATTAGGTCTTCCATAGCCAAAATGTGTCATGATTATGTCTTCCATAATGGAAAAACATTGTAATAATGCTTATAATGGCATTATCATGAAGAGTATGTACTTTGTCCTTTGTGTAACTCCTTGGCTATAAAAGGAGATGTCTTGTAACATATGAGCTCAGAGGCATTCGAAATAAACAAGTGTTCTTAAGTATAAACATGTTCTTCTAAATTTTCTCTTCTTTCTGAAAGCTCTAGTTATTATGTTCATATCATAAACACCTTATAAGAGATGCAAATATGTTCTACACTCGTCTCAGTTATGAGGATCTTGTGTATCAATAAGCACACGTTCTTAGATTGATCTTCCAAACTCCTTCTCCTAAAATAATATGATACAAAACAAATTAATTAATTAATTAAATTAAATTTTCATACCATTTGTCTCTGCAAAAGAACGAATCCCTCTTGTGTTTGTACTTTTCCCTTCTCATTGATGCCCTATTTTTTTCTTTGTTTTGGTCAAATGCTTTTTTAAAATACTCTAATTTCTAATATTCTCACAAGGCTTTCAAATGAACTCTCCAACCCATTTGACATATTTCCCACTCTTGTGCATATTCCTATGCAAATCAGAGAGATGATTTGTCTATTAATATAGGCACATATCCCTCTACCTTCCACATACGCAAATTCTATTGAAAAAAATATTTCATAAATGAATATTTAAAAGACACAATTTAAGTATAAAAAAAACTACATATTTCATTTATATATTACTTACTTCAAAAACTTCAAAAAACTAAATATTTCATTTATGTATTACTTATTTCATTTATATATTACTATAATGCCTCCACCAGGATATGACTCTTAGTCATTTAAAAGTATCATACACAGGGAACATAATTCCAAATGTCCATAAAGACTTCAAGTCATAAGAAAAAGTCATAACTTTTGAAAAATATTTATTGTTTGAAAAAGACTATTTGACCCTCATTTAATGATTGTCTTTTTAATACTCGTGAATGCATTCAATATATCACAATTTTTTATGAGTATATTTGGAAAAATGTCCAAATGATTACCACAATAAATAACTTCATTGATTTTGATGTTTTTTTGGTTTTTCTTCTTATATTAAGAACTGAAGGGAATACTTAATGATATATTGGGTTTACGATACTTTGCATGAGAATAATTTTGTATTGAATAATTATCTTATACTCAATCATATCATTCATATAATAATTTATAAGTCAAACATAAAAGTTAAAAAAATTACTTTAAGAGTTTGTTTGCACATGGAGAATAAATTGAGGAATATGATGAAGAGGAAATTAGAGAAAGAAGAATGATTAGCTTTTTTGTTTTTATAAATAATTTCCATATTCGAGTTCAAAAATTGATTTCAAACAAATATTACTCTGAGGTGAATATCACACTTTAGAATATAAAGCAATTAATTAATATCAATTATTAATGAAAAATCAATGGTTTGTCTTATATGAATAACAAATTATTGATGGTTAAAACTTTTATCATTGATACATTCACTTTATTAGCTATTCACCCTAGAAGAATATAATCCTTACTCTAGTGAGTACAATCTAAGTTGAAAAAATCATTCAATTTTTTTATGAAAAGATTAACAAGGTGGACCTTAAGATCAACAATGAGCTCAATCAAATCAAGCTCCATCTTGTAAAGTTTCTTCAGAGATTTCTATTGAGAAGTTAGCAATAAAGAAAAGTGTTTTCATTGAACAATCAAGAGCCGTCCAGAAAAATCACTTAGCCTTAATAAAGAATCTTGACACCCAAAAGGGGTAAATTGCTCAACAGCTAGCACAAAGAATACCCAATTTTTTTTCCTAATGACACATATATGAATATGCGAAATAATGTCAATGCCGTGACAACGAGGAATGGTAAGGTAATTGGACTAGTACCACCTAAAGAAAAAAAAGGTGGGAGGGCTTCAATTCCAATCCACTCGGAGAAAATGGTCACCTCAAAGGAGGAAGAACCTGTGGTGCCGAAAAAGGAGACCTTGCAACAGCTCGAAATTCGACTTCCGGTACCTCAAAGATTAAAAAGGAATAAACTAAAGAAAAAAAAGTTGATAAGTTTCTTCATGTTTTAAAAAAAATTCAATATAATATTCCTTTAGTAGAAGCACTAAATTGGCGGTGAAACAGTGATGCTTACTGAAGAGTGTAATGCAATTTTACATAGGAAGCTGCCACCTAAGCTCAAGGGTCTTGGGAGCTTATCCATTCCTTGCATTGTTGGGGATAGAACTTTTGGGAAGACCTTGTGTGAACTTGAAGTTAGTGTGAGTCTTATGGCCCTTTCTATATACAAAATGTTGGACATTAGAACAGTCAAAAACACACAATTGATACTACAATTTATGGATCGCTCAATGAAACACCCATATGAGATGGTGGAAGATGAGTTGGTCAAAGTAGATAAGCACATTTTCCGATTAATTTTTTGGTACTAGACATAGAGGAAGACAAGGATATCCCCTTGATCTTAGGGGTACCATTCTTAGAAACAGAGAGGTAACTGATAGCATTGGAGGTAAATGAGTAAAAAAAGAGAAGGATGCAATCCAATTGAGATTTTTGATTTGATAGTCGAAGAAAGAGTTGGATCATAAGTACCTACTCTGCCTTTAGAAAGGGTGTTGTGTATGTCCCATGATATTGTTAAAGATAGTGAAGATCCAAGAGTGAAAGATGTTTTAGCCATGTTAGAAGCATTGTCATTTTACTCCTCCCACTTCCATACTAGATGGGAAGAGTTGAAAGGGAATGAGGAAAAGTTTGTAGAGAAAAAGAAATAGACGCTATTGGTTGAACTCAAACAATTGTCACCTCACTTGAATTATGTATTCCTTAGTGAGAAAAACGATGTGTTCTTTATGTCATATAATACACCTTGACAATGGTTGAGGTGTCAAGCTAATGACTTTAAAAAAAACGCTTTATGGGAGGTAACTGATAGGTAGAGGTAAATTTTATTTTTGCAATCTTATTTTTATTATTTGAATTTGTACGTTTTTAATTGAGTATAAACAAGCACTATGATGAAAATTTTTCAACAACTTAAAAGTTGGTCTTAAGTTATTTTTTTTGTGATTTCGAGTTTTAAAATCTAATTATGTGATCACGTTTATTGTTCAATTTAATGAGTTTCACTTTTGCATACATTTTTGAATACTTTTTCGTTATGGAAGTCTTGACATTCTTTAAAAAAAAATTATAGTGACATGTTTAGAATCATTTAGATAGTTCATAATTTCTCTTATTATCTTAACTGTGAGCTTTTGAGCATAAACACTTTAAATCTTTGTTGTGTGATTATCCAAACATGTGTTATCCCTTCAAAACTTGCACTAATTCTGACTTGCATCACTTGTGATTTATGCATACAATGAGACAATTTTGTTTGGTCGTTTGTGTTTTTCTAACTATCCTATGTAAAGTTTATCCTTTACCAGCCCCTTTGAGGCTTTCCCTTTTCTTTCGGTTACTAGTCACATTACAAGTCAAATATCTGACTTTAATTAAATCACTTTACTTGGAGTTAAATAGGAAATTTTTTGTCTCGTCTTGGTAAAGTTCTAAGTTTTGAGTTTCTCATGGGACATCATCCTTTTAGGTTTGGGGCGGTGGTTCTCAAAAATAAAAAATAAAATAATAATAATAATAATAATAATAATAATAATAATAATAATAATAATAAAGTAAAAGAGAAAAAATCAGTTTGTGTACTTTGGTGAGAAATCAACATGATCTATGTGGAGAAATTCAGTCATATCTTGAGTTGTAGATGTTTAATTAGAGTCAAACAAAGTGAAAAGACACCAAAACCAAACACAAACTCAAAAGAGGAGAAAAATGTAGTAAGCGACAGACAACAAACACTACAAGAAAACACTCATTTTGTTGCCAACTTTACAAATATTTTATGGCCGAAAAAAAACCCTCTCAAATTACTGACCGAAAAAGCCATCACAAATACTAAAATTCAAATTGGTCTTTATTTGTGGCTGAAAAAACCCTCACAAAAGACTACAATTTCAGCTAAATTTTGTGGCTGCCTAAGCCCTCACAAAATCACAACGTTTTTATTTTGTGAAGGCTTAGGCCCGCCACAAAATCCAGCTGAAATTGTAGTCCTTTGTGATGACTTTTTCAGCCACAAAATCAATCCATTTGTGACCGCCTAGACCCCCACAAAATCAGTGGACCGTTGCACTTTGTGGCTGCAAAGGCCGCCACAAATGCCCAATATGCGGTTGCATTTGTGGCTGCTTAGGCCACCATAAATGCATTCTTTTCTGACATTTAAAGCCGCCACAAAGGATTGGGTTACCGTTGGATTTTGTGGCTGCTTTGACTGCCATAAAGGATCAAGAATTTTTTTATAAATATCACTCAACTCCTCTTATCATTTTACATTTCTACATTCTCTCTAAACTTTCTTTCTAAATTTTCTCTCCACCTTCTCTCTACAAAAATTATTTCTCCAAGCTTTTTCTCTACTATCTTGAATTTTGGCAAGTTTATATTATATATTTGGTTTTTTAATTTTACTTTTGATTTGAAGTTATTCATTTAATGAATACTATTTAACTTTTATTTTGATAGTTGTGTTATTGTGTTTACTTCGAAGAGTTCTCAGTTGTGTGAAAGCTTCAAGTCAGACACTACTCGATATCAAATTAATATTTTATAGTTTTTAAATATAGATTAGTAAAATATGAGATATTATAAATATAAGATATTTTAATATTATTTTTAAAATATATAAAAAGCTCGTCATTTGAAATGTTATTATAGATTTGTTTTAAAAAAAAAATAGAAATTATGTTGTTTACCTAATATATGATAAATAAAAATTTGAAGCACATATAAAACTTATTTTGATTTTAATATAACTATTTTTTAAAAAACATTATTAAAATTGATGATATTAATATATGTTGTTAGTCATTAAAAAGAGTTGTATATACTTTAATAGTCTCTATTTTAGTTTATATATAAGGACTTATTTTATGAAAAAATTTACTAAACATCATTTAAAATTTTATTTTGGTTTATATATTTATAGTCTCTATAATGATTTATTATATTGTTTGTAAATGCTCCCCTAATTGACATATAAAGTACGTCATAATTTATGTATAATGCTTTTGAAAAATAAAACAATTTATATATAAAACATCGATATATATATACACACACACATAATTTATATATTTATTTAATTTTCAGAATAAACATATATATATACACACGTATATAGATATAGACCATAGTTAGATGTACGATAGGAATTTTCCTGGAAGGAAGGATCTTAAACAACATTTTTCTAACAAGGTTGAAGACTTTCTCAATTTTGCGAGAGTGTAGAAAATTGTCGAAGATGAATGGGAGATGAGGTGTCCATGTTGTTTATGTCGTTGTAGACGGTTTAAGAGTGAAGATGAAATAAGAGTGCATTTATATGAAGATGGATTTATGCCTAACTACTGAATTTGTACTAATCATAGGAAAGAGTCTTCGACGACGCCTGATACTAGTACACGTGTGGAGAATAACATAGGTCCTTCAAGTAGTACTAACATGCTAGGTGTAGATTATTATAACTATCAAAACTTTGAGGTGATGAATGATATGATTTCAGATGTTGTTGGAGTTAATTTGTCATTCAATGAAGATCAATATGACGATACCGATGGACTTCTGAATGAAGAAGCTCAGAGATTTTATGGTCTTTTGAAATAGACAAATAAACTGTTGTTCGAAGGATCTCCAAACTCAAAGTTATCAATGTGTATTGAACTGTTAGGTCTAAAATCTCAATTTCATGTTCCTGATTTAGCTTTAGATTTGATGACTAAAATGATGCTAGACGCAACACCTGTTAGAGATGGTTTGCCGCAAAGTTATTACGATGCTAAACGGTTAGTGTCAAAGTTAAGATTAGGTATCAAGAGGATTGATTGTTGTGTTAAAGGTTGCATGTTGTATTATGATAATGAATTTGGTATAAATGATGTCAACTTAGTTGAGTGTAAGTTTTGTCAACAACCAAGGTATTACCAAAGGAATAACTCTAGGGTAAGTAGGGGAAAATTAATTCCAAGGAAAGTAATGTTTTACCTACCTATTGTATCAAGATTGCAGAGAATGTTTGCATCAATACAAACTGCAGGAAAGATGACGTGGCATTATGAGAAAAGAAGAAATACATGTGACTTGCGACATCCGTCTGATGGTTAGGTAGGGAAACACTTTGATCAAATGCATCTTGATTTTGCTTCAGATCCAGGCAATGTAAGACTTGGATTATCCTCAGATGGATTTACGCCTTACATACAAGCATCGTCTTCTCCTTATTCTTGTTGGCCGGTTATTGTTACTCCTTACAATCTTCCTCCTGATATGTGTATGTCTAAACCTTATATGTTCTTAGCTGTTGTGATACAAGACCCTTCTAATCCTACAACTAGTATTGATATTTTTTTGACAACCTTTGATTGACAATTTGAAGAGGTTGTGGAGTGTTGTCTTGACATACGATATTGCTCGGAGAATTTTTTTTATGATGAGAGCTGCTTTGATGTGGACCATTAATGATTTCCCCGCTTATGGGATGTTGTCAGGATGGGGCACCGATGGTAAATTGGATTGTCCTATTTGTATGGAAGATACAAAAGCATTTACTTTAAAATTTGGCAAGAAGGCATCGTGGTTTGACTCGCATCGTAGGTAATTACCTGTTGATTATGCATTTAGAAGGAACAAAGCTGCATTTATGAAGGGCTATGCAGAAAGTCTAGGACCCCCGCTTAAATTGACATCAGATCACGTTTGGAATAAAGTAAAAGATATGCCAAAGGTATACGTTGTTAATGGTGTGGCTTGTAAACCACAAGGTTACGCACAATGGCACAATTGGGCAAAAATATGTATTTTTTGGGATCTACCGTATTGGAAAGATAATCTTTTGAGACATAATCTCGATGATATGCATATCGAGAAAAAATTCTTTGACAACATATTTAATATTGTGATGAATGTGAAAAGGAAAACAAAAGATAATGACAAAGCTAGAAAAGACATATGTATATATTGCAGACGACCAAATTTGTTGTTGGTGGAGCACAACGACAAGACTCTAAAACCTCGTGCGAATTACACTTTATCTACTGATGAAGCTAAATCTGTTTATTGTTGGATCAAAGAGTAGAAGAAACCTGACGCTTATTGTTCTAATTTGGCAAGATGTGCTGATGTAGAAAATGGGAGGATGCATGGTATGAAAAGTCATGATTGTAATATATGAAGTAACAATGTCGATTTACAAGAAATGGGGGTTTGAATTGTAAATGCACCTTTTAAAAATTCCTGTTAAAACTTAAGAAAAATACTCAAGATTGATCTTGGTTATGAAAACAGAAAACGGAGAACGTTCTTGATTTTTGATGTAAAACAGAGAACGTTCCTTGATTAGCTTAAAACAGAAAATCAGTTTATGTTTTATCTTGGTTAGTCAATTAAATATGATAAATAAAGAGATAGGATAGAGAATACCACTCAAGGATTTTATCCTGGTTCACCCAACGTGGGTTACGTCCAGTCCTCACACTGTGAGATTTTCCACTATGTGTTTAAAAAAAAAGTACCTTCTTGATCTTACAACACCTAGTCTAGATCAACCTTGATCTAATTCAATCTCTATTACTTTCCACCCAGAAATCAATAACAACTCCTATCTAATCTTGATAGAATGTAATCTTTAAACAATCTATAAAGAAACTCTTATAGTTTGAGTTTTAACAATTTGATTGTTTTGACAGAATCTGAGATTTCTCAACTCTTGTTTGAGAATTGATTCTTTACAAAGGATCTAATGATAATTGCGCAAACTAATAGATGAGTATGAATCAGCAGCTGTTTCGCAAAAATTAGAATGTATGATTGCCTCTGTTTTGTAGAATTTCAAGTATGTATGTGATTGATTTATGGATTTCTAAGCACTTGAATTTCTTGCTTTGATTCGGGATATTGGCCTTCTATTTAGAGGCTGTAGAGGCACTGAATGAAGGTACAAAAGTTGTTGGAGAGGCTCTGCTTTTTGACTGAAACATTATTTTAGAATAAAAATAATCCTTCTTTGAAATAAATTTTTGACTTAATTGGTTTAGCATTTAAAGCAGTTCTGTCCTTTTTTAGAAAGTACTCTTGACGTTTCTTCATTGATCTTGGATGGTACATTCTCTGTCTTGAATCTTGAGTGTAGCTAGAGAATGTTGGAGATGAATTACAGGCTATTTCAGAGAAGATGCAGTGCTGCTGTTATTGTGCAGAAAACAGAGAATGATTAACGTTCTTGGCTTGTCAGTTTGAACTTTCTTGAGCTTCAATAATCATTATGGAGTTCCCGTTTTAATCGTTCTAGATTTCTTTTGCAATTGTCTTGTCATATGTCAAGATTGATCGAACTTTCTTGACATTTGATTTTTGGAGTTTGCAAACTGTCATGACTTTTGTCTGTCTTTGAGTCCTTTGATCTTTGAGACCAAATAGCCTTTTTGAGTTTGGATGAATCCTACTTGTTCCTTGCCATGTACTGATTAGATATGAATAATTTTCAAGGCAGACTCTTTGTTAAAGAGATAGAAAAAGTTTGACCAATATGCTGTGATGTACAATTTTTGAAGCTGGAGATCATTATCTGTTTTGATGCAGAATGATCTTGTTGCTGTCTTTTCTGTTTTGCTTGATTCTGTTATGAATTAAATCCACTAAAAAAACACATGTTAAATTAACATAACGTTTTAGAATCATAATTAACTTTCTTAATTAACCTTTGTTTATTTTCATCAAAACTTTAAATATAGAGTTTGTCTCAACAATCTCCCCCTTTTTGATGATGACAAACCTGTTAATTTAGATTTTAATTCTAATTCTAATATAAAGTATGTAAAAGAGCTTTAACAGCTCCCCCTCAATTTGTGCATTTTTTTAATTTAAGAAAATTTAAAACAATGTATGTAATAAACTAGTTTTTGATTTAATTAATAACAAAGATACATCAGTATTGGTAGAATTACATAATCAAGCTTTGACAGATTAAAACTAACTTAATTCTCCCCCTTTGTCATTCAAAAAGACAATAGTAAAACAACTAAGAAGCTAAGGAGGGAGAAGATCCTTCTGAAGATGAGGATTTTCCAAGATGAGGAACTTGAGAAGGAGGAGGAATCGGATGAGGAGGTGGAGGTGGAATTCCCAGCTTGGGAGCAAGGTGGTATGTCATCCAAGTTCTTAGTAAAATAGTTTCTTGATCTTGCTGAACTTGTCATGCCATTATGATCTGAAGAGCAGCCATAATGTCACAGTTGGAGGGTGTAGTTAAGGTGGGAGTAGAGTGAAGGTGAGTGGAGGGTTGAGAGGTGGTAGCAACAACGGTGTTGGAAGCAATAGGCGTTGTAGAGATGGATGGAATAGAAGCAAAGGAGGATGATACAGAGGGTAGGGGACCAACAAATGTGTTAGAGGGGCCAACAGTAGCTGGAAAGTTCAAAAACTGACTAATGCCAACGATGGATGAGCTGGTTTTCTGAGGGGAGACGGACAGTGGAGACATGGTAGAGAAAAGTGGATTAGACAGGAAGTTACTGAAGTCATGGGTATGGGAGTGAAGTGTTTGAGAATAAGAGGGAATGGCTGAGGATGATATGCTGGATGTTTGAGCAAAGAGGGTGGAAGGAGTTTGGATATTTTCTGGAGAACGTTCTAGAGGTGGTGGAGAACGTTATGGATTTGGTGAGGAATGTTCTGGTGTTGGGATTTTTTCTGTGATTTCCTCAGGATCAGTAGGAGGTGATGAGAATGAAATAGGGTTTGTGGTAGGTCGTCTTCCTGCTAATCTTTTATGTTTTAATGAGGTGGGAAAGGATGGAGGAGTAGGTGTTTGAGCAGAAAAAGTTTTGCGCATATGAGACAGATTCTTGGTAGAAAATTTGGAGATTTTTATCAGAGATGTTTCAGAAGCAAGAGAGACTCCAAAGTGCTTGAAGTCTTTAGTCAGGACCATGCCATAAGGAACAATATTCTTTCTGTAGTCTTTGTTGGCTGCACAAATCATGTGTTGGAGAATGACATAGGGTAGATTCAGTCCCTTGCAGTTAAGAAGATGATGAATGAGCAAAGCATCATTATCAGATACATACTCATGACTGCCACAGTGTGGAATCAAGGTATGTTGGCACATGTTATTGAACACCTTGGGAAGGGGATTAAGATAGGTGGACAAATAACGAGTGAAGTCTTCTTCAAACAAATCAGATAAAACTTCTGTCTTGCGAAGACTCAAAGCTGAATACCAGTGGTCACCAAAAACAGATGGCCTTTCTGTTGGTAGCTGAAGAATGGATGCCAAAATATCTGGAGTCAGTTTGATTTCCACTCCCTTAATCGTAGAGATGATTAGAGATTTGTCAGCAAATGTCTTGGCATTGCAGTAGAATGCACGGACAACATCTGGGTAATACGATTCAGAGATTTTTAAGAAGGATGTTCAGCCAAGAGCATCAGTGTGATGCTGAACAGCATTTCTGTCAAGAACAAGATTGTTAAAAACAAAAACTCGGCCAATCCCAACTAGGCGTTGAGCCCATTTTTCTTTGAAGAGTTTAGTTTTTGCAGGGGAAGTCAGAGGAGGAGTAGTCTGTTTGGGTTTCTTAGTGGGAGGAGACGGATTAGAGGCAGATGATGTGGAAGTAGAAGAGGACTGAGGAGATGGAGAACGTTTGGTGTGTTTTATGGGGGAAGGTTGTGGATGGGGAGAGGATTCTGGAGGAGGAAAAACATGAGCAGGAGAACGTTCTTGTGGTGGGGAACATTCTGGAGAATGTTCTGGAGAGGTGGGTTTCTGACAACTTTTTAGGTTTTGTTTGGGGGCAAAAGTTTTTCTTCTCTGAGGATTTGGAAGATTTTTACGAGCAAGGTATTGAGCAATGGTCATTGTGATTTTTGTTTTCATGATTTTAGTTTGTGGTTTGGGTTGAGAGAGAGGTTCTTTTTGGTTGGTAGGAGGGAAAACAATGTCATTGATCGATCTCCATTTTTGGTGTGGAGGAGTTGATTGCGACAGTTCAGAAGAGAAGGTAGATTTTGAAGGTGTGGAAGGTTTAGTGGTTGTTGGTGCTTGTGCTGAAGTTGATGATGGATGTTGTGGTGGAGGTGTTGTTGCTGAGGGTGTAGTTTTTATTGATGGTTCAGGTTGTGTTGGTGGTTTTGCTGATGGGAGACATGAATCAGAGGAATCATCATTCTCAGAATCTGAGATGATGAAGTAATGGGGTTTAAGGTTCATTGATTCTGAAGTACCAATTC
>NC_021167.2:22115826-22162244 GCF_000331145.2 Cicer arietinum | reverse complement strand
AGGGTGAACGCTCTATGGATTCGTATGAAGAAGATGAAGAGGGTGGTGTACAGGGAGAGGCATTTTTGCGCGCTGACTGTTTGGTTCGAGCCATGGTTGTTTTGAGAGTGGAGAAGATGATAGTAAAGAAGATGAACAGCAGGAGTGGTATTTAGAGAGAGGGTTAGTCCAGCTTTTAGGGAAAAGAAGGTGAGGAGATGAGAGAGACAAAACTGATTTCTGACTTGAGAAGATGGAGAGAAAAAGGTAGAATAATGATGAGTATGCTGCCCGATAGTAACTGTTTGTACCTAAGGAAAGAGAAAAAGCATTTCGGGGGATTGAAGAGTGTATATGTCAGCACTCTATCTTCAGACAAAAAGGCACGTGTATTAAATGCCAAGATTTGTCTTTTTGATTTTGAGAGGGAAAAACATATTGTTGGTTTTTTCAGAACAGAGAATAATGAGTCGCGAAATGGAGATTGATAAACGATCTCCGTTTTCTGCAGATGCAGAATTTATCCAGAATTTTCTGGATTTTTCATGATTTTCAGTTTTTCTTTGATTGAATTGAAACTATCCTCAACAAGAGGCTTTGTAAAAATGTCAGCAAGTTGATTTTGAGTATCAACAAAGATTAATTCAACATCTTTCTTATTGACATGATCACGAATGAAATGATGTTTTATTTCAATATGTTTTGATTTAGAATGCTGAATGGGATTTTTTGACAAATTTATAGCACTTGTGTTATCACAATAAATTGGAATACTGGAATAGCTTACAGAGTAATCTTGAAGTTGATTTTTAATCCACAAAACCTGTGAACAACAGTTTGCCACTGAAACATATTCAGCCTCCGTTGTGGATAGTGCTATGGTGTTCTATTTTCTGCACGACCAACTGATTAATGCTTCGCCTCAGAACTGACATGTTCCACTCGTGCTTTTTCTTTCAACTTAATCTCCGGCGTAATCTGCATCACAATATGCTATAATATCAAAGTGTGAACCTTTTCTATACCAAATACCAAGATTAGTTGTTCCAACAAGATATCTAAAAATGCGTTTTACTGCTGTTAAATGGGATTCTTTTGGCGCTAATTGAAATCGAGCGCATAATCCTACTGTAAACACTATATCTGGTCTGCTAGCAGTTAGATATAACAAGGAACCAATCATTCCTCGATATTCTTTCTCAGAAACAGACTTACCATTTTCATCATTTTCTAAAGAAGTAGATGGATGCATGGGAGTTGTCATAATTTTTGACTCATTCATTTTATATTTAATCAACATATCTTTGATGTACTTTTCTTGACAAATAAAAATGCATTTTTCATATTGTTTGATTTGTAAACCAAGAAAGTATCTTAATTCACCCATCATGCTCATTTCAAATTCACTTTGCATAAGTTTTGAGAAATTTTCACACAGTTTTTCATTTGTTGATCCAAAAATGATACTTGAACAATGAGTAATTCATTTCCCTCTGTTATCTTAAATAAAGTAGTATCAATTTGCGCATAAGAAGTTTTGAGACATTAAGAAGTGTTGATCCAAAGATGATGTCATCCACATATACTTCTTCTTCTTCTTCTTCTTCTTCTTCTTCTTCTTCTTCTTCTTCTTCTTCTTCTTCTTCTTCTTCTTCTTCTTCTTCTTCTTCTTCTTCTTCTTCTTCTTCTTCTTCTTCTTCTTCTTCTTCTTCTTCTTCTTCTTCTTCTTCTTCTTCTTCTTCTTCTTCTTCTTCTTCTTCTTCTTCTTCTTCTTCTTCTTCTTCTTCTTCTTCTTCTTCTTCTTCTTCTTCTTCTTCTTCTTCTTCTTCTTCTTCTTCTTCTTCTTCTTCTTCTTCTTCTTCTTCTTCTTCTTCTTCTTCTTCTTCTTCTTCTTCTTCTTCTTCTTCTTCTTCTTCTTCTTCTTCTTCTTCTTCTTCTTCTTCTTCTTCTTCTTCTTCTTCTTCTTCTTCTTCTTCTTCTTCTTCTTCTTCTTCTTCTTCTTCTTCTTCTTCTTCTTCTTCTTCTTCTTCTTCTTCTTCTTCCCAAATGATTGGAAGGAACCGTCTATTCTTGTTTCTTTGACATGGCTTGTTCCTTCATGATGAGTTTGTAATGTATCCCAAACTTCTTTTGCAGTTATGCATTCATCTACCCTTTCACTTTCTTCCCTGCTTAAAGCACATGATAAGAATAATTGGACTTTAGAATTGAAAAGTACCTTAGCTTTATCCTCTGCTGTCCAGTCTGCTTCTCTTTTCAGGGCAGAGTTTGAATCATTTTGATCAACCCTTGGTGTCAAATCTCCATCTGTAATGATGCGCCACATTCCCGTGTCTTGAGACATTAAGAACAGCTGCATTTTGTTTTTCCAAAAGTAATAGTCTGATCCATCAAAGAATGGTGGTCTGTTTGAGGATCCTCCTTCAACAATGTATTTTGCTTTCGACATTCTTCTAGATCTTTTCTCTAACACTTGTTAGGTGTTTTTGAACTTTCTAGAGACCGAACTATGATGCCAATTGAAGTAACAATGTCGATTTACAAGAAAGGGGGGTTTGAATTGTAAATGAACCTTTTAAAAATTCCTGTTAAAACTTAAGAAAAATACTCAAGATTGATTTTGGTTATGAAAACAGAAAACGGAGAACGTTCTTAGTTTTTGATGTAAAACAGAGAACGTTCCTTGAATAACTTAAAACAGAAAATCAGTTTATGTTTTATCTTGGTTAGTCAATTCAATATGATAAATAAAGAGGTAGGATAGAGAATACCACTCAAGGATTTTATCCTGGTTCACCCAACGTGGGTTACGTCACAGTTCTCACACTGTGAGATTTTCCACTATGTGTTTAAAAACAAAGTACCTTCTTGATCTTACAACACCTAGTCTAGATCAACCTTGATCTAATTCAATCTCTATTACTTTCCACCCAGAAAGCAATAACAACTCCTATCTAATCTTGATAGAATGTAATCTTTAAACAAACTATAAAGAAACTCTTATAGTTTGAGTTTTTACAATTTGATTGTTTTGACAGAATATGAGATTTCTCAACTCTTGTTTGAGAATTGATTCTTTACAAAGGATCTAATGATAATTGCTCAAACTTATAGATGAGTACGAACCATCAGCTGTTTCGCAAAAATCAGAATGTATGATTGCCTCTGTTTTGCAGAATTTCAAGTATGTATGTGATTGATTTATGGATTTCTAAGCACTTGAATTTCTTGCTTTGATTTGGGATATTGGCCTTCTATTTATAGGTTGTAGAGGCACTGAATGAAGGTACAAGAGCTGTTGGAGAGGCTACGCTTTTTGACTGAAACATTATTTCAGAATAAAAATAATCCTTCTTTGAAATAACTTTTTGACTTAATTGGTTTAGCATTTAAAGCAATTCTGTCCTTTTTTAGAAAGTACTCTTGACGTTTCTTCATTGATCTTGGATGGTACATTCTCTGTCTTGAGTGTAGCTAGAGAATGTTGGAGATGAATTACAGGCTATTTCAGAGAAGATGCAGTGTTGTTGTTATTGTGCAGAAAACGGAGAATGATTAACATTCTTGGTTTGTCAGTTTGAACTTTCTTGAGCTTCAATAATCATTCTGGAGTTCCTGTTTTAATCGTTCTGGATTTTCTTTGCAATTGTCTTGTCATATATCAAGATTGATCGAACTTTCTTGACATTTGATTTTTGGAGTTTGCAAACTGTCATGACTTTTGTCTGTCTTTGAGTCCTTTGATCTTTGAGACCAAATAGCCTTTTTGAGTTTGGATGAATCCTACTTGTTCCTTGCCATGTACTGATTAGATATGAATAATTTCTAGGGCAGACTCTTTGTTAAAGAGATAGAAAAAGTTTGACCAATATGCTGTGATGGACAATATTTGAAGCTGGAGATCATTCTCTGTTTTGATGCAGAATGATCTTGTTGTTGTCTTTTCTGTTTTGCTTGATTCTGTTCTTAATTAAATCCATTCAAAAACACATGTTAAATTAACATAACATGTTAGAATCATAATTAACTTTCTTAATTAACCTTTGTTTATTTTCATCAAAACTTTAAATATAGAGTTTGTCTCAACAATATATTTTTTGAGTGTTTACTTCTCATTGCCTTTAGTGCTTTACCGACACATGTATTGAACCCACTTATTGAAGTGAGTCAATATTTCAAGAATTTGTGTTCTTCAACACTCATTGATAAAGATCTCATCAAGATGAAAAATGACATTTCGATGATTTTGTGTAAGTTGGAGAAAGTATTCCCTCATGGATTTTTTGATTCCATGGACCAGTTCACTATAGATGGATGTATCAATTTGAAAGGTGATATATATATATATATATATATATATATATATATATATATATATATATATATATATAGAGCCTTGTTAAAGGATTCATGGGTTATTCAAAATAGTCGGTGAAAAATAAAGTTAGAGTTGATGGCTCAATTTGTTCATATTACCTACACCGTGAAACAACACACTTTTGTTCTCATCATTTCAACAACGAAACATTGTCACCACTGAACGGATGAAATGATACTGATAGTGTTATACGTCACCCACATGCTTTATTAGTTTTTTGCTTGTCTGGTCTTCATGCTAGTAGAGATTTTCCGATTTTCTAGCCAAGTAACAAAGTATTTAATGCGGCACATGTTCATGTTTTGATTAACTACACTGAAGTTAAACCATACATTGAGTACGTTTTAAATCCCTCTTGATCTTTTATTATATTTATATATTTAAATTGATATTCACCGTATGGTCATCGATTAGGGCATTTTTAACTACATGACGATCTTCTGTTGATATACATTCAAATTTCCCATTATGGTTTCAACAACAAGTACATCTCGAAGAACAAACTTCTATCAACATCCACTTGAGGCACTTATCTATGAGCCCCAGTAGAAGTTTCAAAGAATGACACACCTATTATGTCAATGGATACAAATTTCACACTGAATAATATCCACGGTTTGATTCATTTGCCCTTGCCCGTTGTAACACCTCGGCCCTCCAGCGTTACCGACTGTGTTACTTCACGAGCTTCTCCGTTACATCATTTCTTACAGCCCAACACCTCGGCCCTCCATCATTCAAGTATTACCGCAATGAAATCAAGATGGAAAATCCAGAGGCTTTAAGATGGATCAATAATATCCCCTCAAAACAATGGACTATGGCTTATTCTCAAGGTCAACGATGGGGACACATGACAACAAACGTTTCCGAGTCCATCAACGCAATGCTCAAGGGTACACGCAATCTCCCAATCGCTGCTTTAGTACAATCAACATACTATAGATTGGGAGTTTTATATGCCGAAAGGGGACAACAATATCATACATCATTAGCTTTTGGTCGAGTATACACAGACGATTGCATGAACAAGATTAAATGTGAAGTTGGTAAATCTAATACTCACCAAGTCATGCAATTCGACCGAAATAATTATTCTTTCATGGTGCATGAAACAGTAAACCCAAGAGAGGTGCGACCAATTGGTCATTTCGAAGTCAACCTTCAAAGAAAATGGTGTGATTGTGGAAAATTTCAAGCTATACATATTCCTTGTTCACATGCCATAGTTGCATGTTCTTATGCTCGTCAAAACTATTTAGTGCTTATATTTGACGTGTACAAGGTTGTTAATGTATTTAACATCTACAAAGAAGAGTTTCCACCTATACCTAATGAAGGACATTGGCCCACATATGAAGGTGAAACATTGTATCATAATCCTCAAATGCGGAGAATTAAAAAAAGTCGTCTAAATAGTACCCGTATTAGAACTGAAATGGACGTTAAAGAAAAAGTACCGAGAAAATGTGGATTATGTCGATTAATTGGCCATACTCGAAAACATTGTCCAAATGTTACAGCCAGCTCTAGTCAATTATCCTAATTTCTATTTTTGTAGTTTTATTGTAATTTAAATTTGCTATCCTAATTTCTATTTGTCTAGTCAATTATCCTAATTTATATTTGTGTAGTTCTATTTGCAAAAATATTATCATAATTTAAAATTTCTATTTATCTATTTTTATGAATTATATTAGTTATATATATATATATATATATATATATATTACTTTTGTTATTTCAATAAAAATTAAAATATTTTTTTAACGAAAAAATTATTTTATAAATGCCCATTTGGAATTTGGATTTACTAAATTTTTTTCATAATTTAAATTTCTATTTATTTATTTTTTATGTATTTTTATGAATTATAATAATTAATTATATATATAATTTTACTGAAAATTAATTTTTTTTTTTTTAAAAACAAATTGGAAGTCGCCATTCCAAATGGCGACTTGTAAGGGGAAAATTTTTTTTTTTAAAAAAAGGGGCATTTTGGTAGATTTATTTCAAAATGGGGTATATAGGTTTTTTTTTTTTGAGAAAGAGGGCAGTAAGAAAAGAAAACCCATTTTTTTTTAGCTAATTTGAAGTTTGGAGACTTGTGCCCTATCAAATAAATTCAAAGACGGCCGATTCTAACACTACTAAAGGAGTTTTATCAAGAATCATTCACGAATCTTTCTTGTAATTCTTCTTTAATCTATATCTTTTGTATCTATGTTATGAGTAACTAAACTTTGTTTTTTAGGGATAAATGAAACAAAATGAAATTCTTATTTGTCTAATTTAATTTCTAGCTATATAAATGAATTTATTGAATTATTTTTCTCATATTCGGGCTTGATGCTTTTTATTGTTTGATCGACTTTAAATTATTTTACGATTTGTATTTTGTTTTACGAATGCCTAAGATGAGAAATTCTTAATATTGTAGTATAGAGATAGATGCATATCATGAAACCAGTTGAATTATATGCAAAGACAATAGTTTAATAAGATAATTTGTGTATTGTATAGCTTAATTTTAATCTTAATCCATTGAAAAATTATGGGTTACTTTGGAATTAAAGGTTTTGTCACTAAGACATTAGGGAAAGTATAATAAAGAAAATTCGGTAAGAATTGAATAAATGAATTCGAAGTGAAAAACATCTCTGATATTTTTCTTACTATAAAAGTTCAATTATATTATTCTTGTTAGTTTCAAATATAGTTTCAATCAATTCAATTTTTTTTTGTTAAATTTTGGTAATTAATATAATTCGATAGTATAACGTAATTTTTGAGTTTGACACTCAGTACTACCGTTTTATTATTATTTACAACGATTCAGTATACTTGCTGAAATGCTATCACTAATGTTAAAAAGTTGGCTAATAGTGATTTCTAGCGTATAACTGAAAAACTTGTCAATTGAAGTTAAAATGTTTGATAAATTTAACTGTTGTAAATATAAAATGAGAAAAAAGTATAAAATTATTTAATTTTAAGTATATAAAAACAATTAAAAAATTATCAAAAATAATAATAAAAAAAATGTATTGATTATTGAATCCATGTCCTCCCTCTCTTCCTCACTTTTTTATTTCCTTTCCAAATTTAAGAAGAACTTTTGCCATAAAGTAAAGTAGTGCTACAATTTCTTCAAAGGCATATTTATTGAAAATATGTCTTTGTGCCATTATTACTTTTGTTGTTGTTGTTAATTTTAGAACAAGTAAATTCCGCGTAATCAACTCATTGTTAGGTACAAAACATGAAACTTAATAGTATGGATATTTGTTAATTGAATTAGGATTTAGAAAATTATTATTTTTATATATATCTATAGTTTTTGTTGGTTGGGGATATGGCATGGCAGTAGCATGCTTGTCCTCCGATAGAGAATATGGACAACCCATAACAAAGGAAAGTGGGACAGTTACTTCACCATAACAAAATAATATACACACTAAGTTACTTCACCTTAGCATTTTATATATAGTTACTTTTTTATTATTAGTTTGATGGATTGTTCAAATGAAATAAAGAATAATTTGACTAATAATAGTTTCACCTATATGGTTGCGGAAAAAAAAAATGAGGATCGTAAATTTGTAATGGAATATCTCTTTTAGTAAAAATTAGTTGATAGCAAATAAGTTATTGTTAATAGTTGATAGTCTATCATTGATATCTATTAAGTATTAAGTTAATTGAAGTATTTGATAAAGTTAATAATTAAAATAGTTTAAAAATATAAAATTTTATAAAAAGATATTTTTAATTAAAAATGATTTTTATATTAATTAATTCTTAAAATATTTTAGAATTAGTATTTTTATTAATTTAAATTTATTAATTTGGTATATTTTTTATTTATTTAACTAGTTTCTTTATTTTAAATTATACTAAATAAATTATTTAAAAGTACTTATAAAAATATTTTAAATTATATATTATTACAAATAAGCTATTTATTTAAATTATTTATTTTAAATTATAATAAATTAATTAAAAAAATTAATTACTATAATAAATAGAGAAAATGATAAATTATAACCTCAAAAGCTACGTGAAGAAATTTATAAAAAGATATACAAACTATAAACTCCTAAATGAGTATTTTCAAAAATAAGTCCTATACTTTATAAACTATAAGCTACCATTGAAGCCTTACCAAATAGACTCTTAGATCATTATTAAAGTTGTTTCATCGCTTTCATGGGACCAGTTTGTGAAAGACTTTTGGTTTAGCCATCGGCTCTTTGTTTTCCACAAACTTGACCCGACTTAAAAATTTGACTTAATTGCTTTCATTTATTTTTAGGCTAAATTACATCCATATTTCCTTACTTAATTTTATTTGTTCTTTATTTTTTTTATCTCGATTTGGTCATTTATTTTAATTTTAAGTGACAATTTAGTAAGTTGTTAAGTTGATCATTAAATGCAAAACTCAAATATTCAAATAAACTTATGTTTTCATCTCCAACAATATCAAATAAAGAATAAAAATATGAGTTTATTTAAACATTGTTGACATTTTAAAACATAAAATATCAAATTGTCACTTAAAATTAAAATAAATGACTAACTTGAGAAGAAAAAAAATAAAAGACTAAAATATTAACTGAAATTAAGTTAAAGGACTGCTGGTACAATTTAGCTTTATTTTTACTGTACACTCAAAATTTAGAAATATTTTTATTTTATATTCAAAATTTAGAAAAGTGAAGGAATGATGACTAGTGCATATCTATATTAATGTCTTTTTCCACTAGAGCAAACAATCATAATTGTTTTCATTTATCTTTCTTTCATATGAAACTCTAACCAAAATATTCAATTTTGAATTTATTCTAAATTCATTAATTAAAATCATAGAATCATATCAATTTTTTATTCTACATTGATTAATATTTTAAAATAATCCTACAACTGTAAAATTTTAATTAGGCCAATTTAATTTACAACAGAATAAATAATGAACATAATAATAAAATATAAATCTTTACAAAGTTTGGTAGAAGACAAACATAATAATATAAAGCTTTTACATGCTAAAATTTACTTCATTATTAATTGAAACTAAAGCATATATTGTTCACAATAAATAACAATAATATAATTAAAATAAAATTTAATTAACTATCGACGTAGAAAGTTACTTGTAGGCATTTCATAGATAGATGCACAACTATTGGCAGATTGAGTAGAACTTGATTCTTGTGGAAGAGCTTTTGAATGAGTTTTACCATGCAAGAAAAATGCTGGTTCTTGTGGAGTTGGTAATTCAATTGAATAACTGCTTAGATAGGAAGCAATTGTCACCATTGAAGGTCTAGTATTTGGGTCATGTTGAACACATAATAAGCCAATTTGAATACATTTAATTACTTCACTTTTAGAATAATCTTCTTTAATGTTTGGGTCTAATATACTTAAAGGTGTTCGATCCCTCCATTCTATCCAAACTTGAAATACAAGATTGAATTAAATTTCTCAATTATTACCATTGAATTTGGGGGAGGGGGATGTATTATTATATAATTTTGACTCACATTGTTCAAGAGTCCATCAACAAAACGTTGTGGTGTGTATGAACTTGCATTCTTCTTTCCGGTAATAATCTCTAAAAGCATGACTCCAAAGCTAAAATTGTCTGATTTTTCAGAAAATTGTCCAAGCATTGCATATTCTGAAGACATATAACCACTATAAAGTAAAATAAACTCAATGTTAGTTTAACTAAAATGTACTTTAATTAAGAAAATATGGAAAAAGAAAACAGACGGACGTCGAACATTCAAAACTTACTATGTTCCTACAATTCTATTTGTACTTCCTTGGTCTTGACTTATTTCAACAATTCGTGCCAAACCAAAATCTGCAATTTTTGGAATCATATTTTCATCTAATAAAATATTACTAGGTTTGAAATCACGATGTATAACTTTGAGTCGAGAATGTTCATGTAAATAAAGAATTCCTCGAGCAATTCCTCCTATGATGTTAAAGCGTTCAACCCAACTTAACAACTTTTGTCGTTGAGAATCTACAAAAGTACTCAAGAAATCAAATGAAGTTTATATATAGAAAACATAAATACGAAATGCTTAAATATCAACAAATGAAAGGGTTTAAGGTGAAAAATGTCTAACCAAATAAAAAGTAATCAAGACTTTTGTTTGTCACATATTCATAAATAAGTATTTTCTCTTGTTCTTCAAGGCAAAAACCAATAAATGTCACCAAATTTCTATGTTGAAGTTTAGCTATCAATAAAACTTCATTCTTGAATTCCTCTACGCCTTGCTTCGAACATCTTGAAAGTCTCTTTACAGCTATTTCTTGTCCATAAAAAAGGATACCCTAAATATATATTATAAATTTATTTATTCAAAAAACAAGAAGATAAAAAATAATAGCCTAATTAGATTTAAATAATATTTACTTTGTATGTTGGGGGGTTAGAATTATATTATGAGTTTTCTTTTCAGTTGTGATAGGGTGAAAATGAATTAGATAACTTGAGGGAATTTATTTTTTGAAATACATAAAATAATATTTTGAAACTTTTAATATTTTTCAAATGCATGTTTAAAAAATGCATTTTCATAAACTTCCATAATAATGTCTCCTCTAAAATCTGAAGTAAATATATACTAAACAATCAATTGTTTTTTTTCTTAAAACATTTTATGTTTCATTTTTCTAAAATTTGTATTAATTTATTCGTTAATTATAAGGGGAAAGATTTTTAAAGTAAAAAATTGTCTACATCGTTAAAAATAATGAAAATATCAATTTTTATTTAAATATTGACTAACATTTTATATTATGTTTGTAACACTAATTTACTTTAAGAATCTTTAAGAATCTTTTACATTCATGGTCCTTTAATTTAATTTCAGGTAACGTTTTAGTTCGTTATATATTTTTTTTCCGACTTGGTCCTTTATTTTAATTTTAAGTGATAATTTGATATTTTATGTTTTAAAATTTCAACAATGATATCCTTTTTTATACAAAAATTCAAAAAAACATTCAATCAAAACTCATAAAATTAATTATATTCTTCAATATAATACAAATTTCATCAAATTCGTAACGCAAATCTTCAAATAAATTCATATTTTCATACTTTATTTGATATTTTTAGGAATAAAGGACTAAATCGAGAAAAAAAAAAAATAAAGGACTAAAACGTTACTTGAAATTAAATTAATGGACCACAGATGTAATTTAGCCATATATATACAAAATAAAAAATGATAAGCTTTCTCACCTTGTATACCTCTCCAAAACCGCCTTTGCCAATGTAATTGTCTTTAGAAAAATTGTTGGTTGCTTCTTCAATTACTGCCCAATCGAATTGCAATGGTTCTAAAGTGACACTTTCTTCACCAACTAAATAAAATATATTTTGATTTATTGAACTTATTAAAGTTTATAAGAAATTGCAAGTTCAAAATATATATTTTTCATAAATACTTACAATTTTCTCGAAGAATAGTCTACGACTCTTTATTCCCATTCTCTTTAGCAAATAGTAGCCAATAGAAAAGAGCATCACCAAAACAATTATAGGCACTACAATGAACACAATAGTTTTCTGCTTTGCTACACAAAACAATTACTCTGTCACTATTTATAGCAATTTATAACTATATTTATAGTTTATATTTCAAATATATCCCTTGTTAATACTACCAATATTAAATTCATTTATACACAAAAAATAATTCAATAATTCCCTAAAAAAATTAACTTTGTATATAATATATACATTAATTAATTACACTACTTAGTTTTCATAATATATACATAAGTTATGTTATACATGCTTATAATGTTCACTAATAAAATAAATTTGCATCATACACAAGATTATTTTCACTATAGGATGATGGATCAATAAGTCACATCATAAATCTGTTGTTTAAGATTTAAAAAAAAGTAATTATTATAGTATTTTATTTTTTTGCTATAAAATTTTCAAAAATAAATTTTTGAGAAGCTATTCATAAAATAATTTTTGAATTTTTTTTTAAATCTGATTTTTATCATATTAAAATCTTTAATATTAAATATTTAAATTACTGAACGTCATAATTACTTTTTTTAATTTCTAACAAATAAATCTAAAATAACTTTTTATTTTTAAATAAATTTTTATAAAAATTATTTAAATAAATATAAATTTAAAATCATTTTTAAAAAATCTTAAACATACCATCGCTTTATCTGATAATAGAATTTATTAATTTAGTAATATAATAAATTTGTACGGTGTAAAAGTTACATCACTTGAGGGTCATAATTCACATGTAGTAAATATTAGGCTAAATTAAGTCCCTTAACTTAATTTCAAGTAACGTTTTAGTTTTTTATCTTTTATTTTTTTCCGATTTAGTCCTTTATTCCTAACAATATCAAATAAAGTATGAAAATATGAGTTTATTTAAAGATTTGCGTTACGAATTTAATGAAATTTGTATTATATTGAAGAATATAATTAATTTTATGAGTTTTGATTGAATTTTTTTTTGAATTTTTGTATAAAAAAGGATAACATTTTTGAAATTTTAAAACATAAAATATCAAATTGTCACTTAAAATTAAAATAAAGGACCAAGTCGGAAAAAAAAAAAAGATAAAGGACTACAACGTTACCTGAAATTAAGTTAAAGGACCACAGATGTAATTTAGCATAAATATTAAGTCATGATGACAAAATTCAATGTATGTCATTTGACTTCAGTAAGTCAAGCTTCGTATATGTTATTTTGCTTCCTGTAATTTCTGTTGAATTGCTTCATAGTATACTTTTCTTTTTGTAAAAATCATTTTAAATTTTAACACAAATACCTAAGTAATGTTTTTAATATAACAATTTTTATATTAAGAGACTATGGAAGCAAACTATCAACTTCATTAAACATTTACACTAAAATTTATATATCATTTCTTGGTGACATAATCCTAGTTATAAACTTAAGTCATAATAGGTATGAATATGAAAGTTATAATATTTTTTTAGGTAAAAAAAAAATATAATCATTTATACCAACGGTAAGTAGTTGGTGGCTTAAATAAACTTTTAGTTTTGATTTTGGTTTTATTCAATTAAAAAATCTATCTATATATAGTGGTTATTGTTGAAAATCAATTAATTATGATTAGGTTTTTTTTAATATCAATAAATATTATAGAAAAAAAAACTAAAATACAGAGAATTAAAATAATATTTTTTGTTAACTTCAATGCATATTAATTATTCACTTTATTATTTAACTCATCTCTGATTTCTTCAGTTTATTAATTATTGACTTTAGAAGACAAATAGTTCACCTGCATCTCGTTATGACGGCATAGGACTGCTAGGCGGCTGAGTTTCGTCGTTGTCGCCATAAAATCTGAATAATTCAAACTCAAATTGCAGCTAGGATACAGAACTGTTCCCCCAACACTTCCCAATAAGGACCATGGAATTGCTGTACCAATCACATCATTTAGACACGAAATACAATCATCACTAGACAAATCTTGAGTACACTGTTCAAGAGTATACAATGTTTGTACATCATTCAACTTTAATGATTTTGCCGAATATCTTTCAACACTATTCCCTGTGTCCTTCGCAAGCTGAGATAACTGATTCGATAATATATTAGTGAATGAATTTTGCTCCGAGTTAGATGTTGAAATATTTATATCGCTATACATAGGACTTGTTTCCATCTTATAGAAATATTGATCAGAATAGCGAAGCAAGCAGTGACTATACCAAATTATACCCTCAAGCGATGAGCGACACTTTGAGTTCGAAGATAATCGATCTGTTGCATTTTTCACAATTGACCACAGAGGTGAGGTGGAAGGTCACCTCTACACATGAAATGGCCGTACACCATTTGTTCCACATTATCTTTATAAAATATTTTGCCATTGGTAGCGTTGGAAGACAAATAAGAGAAGAGAGTTTTGGTGTATATTTGAAAAGTATTGTCTTTAGTTAAGGAATGGTTACTTGAACAATTATGGAAAAGATAAAATGGATCTTGTGAAAACCCCGAATCTTGTTTTGAATCATTAGTTTCAGGAATAAGTGCAGCTGGTGTTGAGGAATCACTAACATTCCTATAAAAAGGATATAGTTCGTACCTAACATTACAACTGGGATAGAGAACTCTCCCACCCTGCTTTCCCTCACAACACCATGGAAGATCCCCAATCACTCTACTGAGGCAGCTTCTGCAATCATTAGGCGACAAGTCCGGCGTGCACTGAGCTAGACAGTAAAGGTTTTGAGATCCTGAAATAGTTGCTTGTTTTGTGGCAAATTTCTTGTTCTCATCACCAAGAAGAGAACGTGCTGCTTCGTCTGCAGTTTGATTCATGGTCGAAAACAATAGACGCATGAAGCTGTTTTGGTTTGAGACGTTGCCGGTGTTCAACACTCCAAGTCGAGGCCTTGTATCAAAGGTAGAGTATCGTACCGTGCACTCGTCGTACCAAATCACGGCTTGTTTAGACAAAGAGCACTCTGAGGATAGTATTTGGGTTGCATTAACTATGCATTGATGACAGAGCTGAGAGGGTACATCACCTCTACACATGAAGAGTCCATAGACAGAATCAGAGGGGTTTACCCCAGTTACCGTGGTGTTGTAGAATTCAGTGTTGTCGTTGGTTTTTGATGACAAGGAAGAGAGGAGGGTCTTGAGATTGACTTCGAATGTACTCTTGTTGGTTGTGGTAGCGTTGATGGAACAATTTTTATACACATAAACAGGAGTGTCAGTGTCTTGTGCTTTGATAATTGTCAAAAGGAGGAAGTTAACAAGTATAGAGAGATAGAGAACTTTAGACAAAGCCATTGATTTTTTTATAGAGTTGTTAATTGCAAAATAAGTACAGAATGTTATCGACCTGCAAATGCAAGCACTTTGGATTTGTTAATTAGTAAAGAATGTTGTTAGCTAATATATATATATATATATTGTGAAGATGTTTTATGAATTAATGTAATAAAATGATGACGTATTGTGATGTATATAAATCAAATTCAATTAAAACAAACATCAGTTAAGTTTTCTCATTTATGTCAAAACAAAAAAAGTTGTTTCCAAAATTCTTTTAATGAAGTTTTTTCCAAATAACGTAGGTTGAAAAAGAAATACAACCACGTGACTTTGATGCGTACTATTTAATAGGAAGACTTTGAGGAGTCATGAAACCTGCGATGTGCAAAGCTTCGTATCGTCCTTATCTCATCAATTATCATTGGTTCCAGTGGTTTGAAATGAAATCATACATTGAATTATATTTTACATCATTTGTATGGTTCACTGCTTTTAGTTCACCAAAAGTCCATAGACCTTGTACACGAGTTAACGTGTTTAATTTACGATTTTTTTAATACTTCTGTCGGATCAATTAAATTATAATAGCTATAATATATCAAATTTTATATTTTTTATTATTTTATTTCTCTTTATTAAATTTTAAAATTTAAAATATACATGCATATATATATTTATTTATTTATTTATGTATTCATAATTATTAATACAAAATAAAAAAGTAAAAATATAAAATAGAAATAAAAGTGATATAGCAAAAATTAATATTGATACTCATTTTGTCTCGTCTCATGAAATTACAATTATAACATTATTAAAGAGTCTGGGATCACAATTGTATTTATTAGTTAGTAAAAGTCTAACCTTTATATTAAACCGATATAATAACTTTTATTTTGTTTGCCTCTTATTACTAGTTGTCTTTGATTTTGACTTCTGATTGTCTCTAGTTCTGGTTTATCCATCCTTCACCTTATTCCTTCTATTTTATTTGTTTTATGTTTTTTTCTTTTCTTTTCATCTTGTTTCATTCTCTGCAAAATACTAGCTACCCCCACCCCCACCCCCACCCCTATCTTTCTATTTTTTTTTTTGTCTACATTTAGGGTTAACTTATTTTTATATTTTTCTTTTGTTTTTTAAGTTATATTCAAATTAAGTTCGGACTCCAAATTCATTGGATTTTTTTTTCTTCTCTCTTTTGCTTTAATATATTTTTTTTCTCGTTAATCAGTCCAACCTTATTTCCATTTTCAAAATATTAAGTTTAATCAATTTCTAATAAATATTAAATCTTCTAAAAATAAATTTATTATTCACGGTTAATTAGATGTGATATCATTTTAATCTTTGAATTATTATGACACAAGTTGTACAACTTGATGATTCTAAAACTCATTTTTATAAATTAATAAATCTAAAATTAACTTTTAAATTTAATTAATTAGATGTGACATTTTTTTAATCTTTGAGTTGTTAAGACACAAATTATACAATTTGGTGGTTTTAAAACTTATTTTTATAATTGAAAATAATAATAATAATAATAATAATACTCTAAAACTGGTGAATTAGATGAGTCACCTTTTTAATCTTTCAATTTTTGATACACAAGTTGTGCAACTTGATAATCTTAAAACTTGCATTTTCAAATGATTATTCAAATTAAACAAACTTATTTTATTTTATTAAAACAACTTTTTTTTTATTAACAACAAAACACATTTTTTTTTTAAAAACAATTAACGTATCTGCATTTTCTACTCAAGAATTATATAGTTTTGATTTGTCCATCGCTCTTGGAAATGCGTAAAAGTAAATTCACACTATTGTCAAACACAATAATAAAAAACTTTTTTTTTCTCTCTCTATTTTGAACACTTTTTTTCTTCTTTTAAGCGTCGCATTTATACAAAATTTATATTCACATTTTACTAATAAGAAGAAATAAAAATTCTGAAGTTAACAAAAAATTTTGCATAGTTAATTATAAGTAACTATTTTTTACGGATGTCGTATGATATTAATATCTATTATACGCATAACCGACTCCCAAATCATAAATCTGGTTTCAAAAGGTCATTTGTATGTTTTCAAGGGTTTTTCAATGTTTATCATATTAAAATAAACTTTGGTGGCTACTCTGTTGAATTCGAGCTAACCCTTAAAATTTTAGGTTGCGACAGTATTAAAGTAAGAAAATAATATAGAATTGTTGAAAAGGACATGTAAAGTGATTGCTTTTCAAAATACAACTATTAGAATTTAAGTCGGTCCATACAAAATTGACTTGTAAAATGATTCCTTTTCAAAATATGACTATTAGAATTTAGGTCGGGCGATACAAAATTGACTTGGAAAATGAGTACTTGATAAACACATTTTATAAACTCATCCAATGTGAGACTCTTTACTTTTAACACATCCATTCATGCCTAGGTCTCGACATCTAGACCGTGACTTGAGTGGGCCTATGAAAGTAACTTGATAGCACGTGGTCCAAGGGATCTTGGATAAGCGCTTGATACCATATTAGATTTTTATATTAAACTTAATTTATTTTTACAAAATCGACTTATAAATTGAGAGGTGTCTCATTATAAACTACGTAATACGAAGTGGAACTTTGGTGACGGTCAGAGACGGTTTGCGTTGATGAGGAAGAAGCATGGCAAAGTAACACTCAATAGATTGTATCTACAAACACTGCGATGTCCAAATCAGTAACACTTCCGAGGGAGCGAAAGGTATATTTTTAGTGAGAGTAATTACGTACCTTGCATTTGAAGAGTGTGACTATTTTATATGATGATCTTGTGAAAAGATAATTGTCGAGGTGGTTAGGACATTGTGGGATTGATGAGGAAAACTTAGGGGGCCATGTGGCATTGGTGAGATGTGATCAAATCAGGGAGTAACTTGCTCAATTTTTGCTCTCCAAATGCCACTATGGATCTATAATGTTAAGTGTTGATTGCTTAGAGCATCTCCAATGGTAGTCAAATAAGTTCATCTGTCAGCGTGTAGTTGCGTAAAATTCAGTTTTTGGCGAGTTCACTGTTGGAGATGTGTCAAGCTGTCATCACAGTTCTCTCAGAAAGGAACAGTACTTTCATAATTTAATAATAATAAAATTATAATCTTTACCCTTTTTTTTATTAATTTATAAATAATAATAATAAATGTATTACTGTTAGTGGTGGGTCCTATTTAATGAACCTAGAGTCCACCGTTGAAGTAAAAATTGAATTAGTTGTTTTAAGATGATGTAGTATGGTAGACCTCATTTAATGAATCTATGTTGAATTCACCATTGGATATGCTCTTAGAGAACATGGGAAGCCTCGTGGCAGAGTCGTTTCAAAATGTCGTCAATCAAATCGTCCACTTCAACCTTGACCTGAACTTGGCTTTGGACAATCAAAACCCTGATAAAGTTTTGAAAGGTGATCAACTAGTGAAGCTGTAGTCAAAAGCAATGATTTAAAACCCAAACAAGACCAACTGATTCGATCAGTTCAATCGGGAAACGAACCCATGTCCGATTCGGTAAGCATAATAAAATTGATGGTCTGTAAAAACCAGGAAAAACTAAAAATCGAATTGAACCAAGTTAGACTGACCGAGTCACTAAACCGGGCTCAATATTTGAAAATCATCCAATTTTTTAAAATACTAAATTTTTTTATTTTTGCAACAAAAAGAATAAGTTTTTTAAACTAATAAAAACAATCTTTTTAAGTTTAACTTTAACAAAAAAAAATATTTATTTCACTCAAACCTTTATTCCACTTAATTCGCAAGACATCTGTGGTTGATCGATTGATCCATATGAGATTTGATGTTTGAATTTATATTATGAAGACTTGTATTTGTTGTGTATTTTAATGTATTTATTATAGATATGGAATATTTGTTATAAATTTTATGAATTTTACTTTATAAATTATGAAGTTCTGAATATTTTAATATATTTCAAAAGGGTCTAAGTCGTAGAGATACCTTTGGGCGTGTACTGAGAGTCAGAGATTCTAGTTACGGTCCATATGAAAAAAATACATTTCAATCAGCCTAGCCTTACTTAATACTTAATAGATTCTCTTTAATAATATATATTGGTATGTTATGATACCTGCATCAGAAGAACTTATCTCATAAAATATGTTTGGGTTATATGTAACAGGGATTTAGATTCTCTCTTTTAGTGGTCTCTGCTGCACTTTCTACTGCAACAATCTCGACCTTTGAATAATATGTGCCTTACTGATGATAAACTAATCCTCTGTACTCACTAAATCCATCTTTAGCAGATCAATATTTATACACTAAGGGAAAATAGATTATGAAACTCATGTAAGTCATAACGGGCTTTTTTGGATTGACTTATTTGAGCTTAGCTACTAGCATAAGCACTTGTGAAACTGTTGGTGAGAGCTTATGAAAACAACTGATGACATGTCTATAAGTTGTTTTCGGTTCATAAACTATCCCAAGTAACTTAAGAAAACAGATTATAACTTATATAAAAGCAGTTTGACTTTATTTTTATCTTGTGTTGTAAAAATAGCTTTTACATAAGTGCTTATGCTATAACCTGTTAAATAAGTTGTTACCAAGCAGAACCTAATCTGTAACTTGTGTAAGAACAAATCAAAGAGAGAGAAAAACTGTTGTTCTCAGTGAGGAAACGAACAAGGGAGAAACACAAAAATTGTAGCTGGCTCTACACAATTATTTTGGGGCTTAAGGATTTTTTTGTTATTATTTTGCCTGTTTACTTCTCAGTCATTAGATTTATCCAAAGGCTGAGATTGTTGCAGTAGAGACTGCAGTAAAGATAATTGAAGGAGAGGATCCAGATCCATGTAACAGATCCTAACCCACCCACATGGCTATGTGAATTTTCCGATCCCGTAAATTTTGGGGCATACCACACACAAAATCAAGATTGAATTTTTCTAAAGTGAACAACTTCATTTAGAGCGTAAAATGAGTATAATCAATCACTAATTAAATATTTTTTGAAACCTATATTACTCCTATCATATTTGATAAATTAAAACCCACATTTTTATCATCAGTCTCTCATTCTCTCCAACTGCTTTTGCTTAAATAGATATACAATGACATTTTTTGTGTTTCAAGACTTTTCAGAATCTTAGTTTCCGGATGCTAAAGATTTAAATATTATGTCTGAAAATTTAAATTTTTGAATGTAGCTAATCCAATTATAATGTTCGAAAATTTAGTTGTCGGACGTTGAAAATTCAAATATAAAGTTCAGAAATTTAAGTTTTCGAATGTTACAAAGTCCAACTATAACATGTGCAAACTTAAATTTGTAGACATATAAAATACAAATATAATATAAAGTCTGATGGAAACTTATACTTTTGACAGAAAATTGTTTCTAGATATAGAAAATCCAAATATAACTTCAACAAAACTTAGATATGCATGGTCTATACAAGAGTGGTGTATCCATACCTTATCAATTTGTTTTTTGACATCTGAAGTTTGAATATAATTGAATGAGTGTAGTCTGAATGCAACAAGATTTTCCTTGCATATGTCCCCTGTAAACATCCTAAATATCTTATCAATAAATAACAGATAACAAAGCAAAAATGATATTAACATATCAAATAACAATACATAAATAAATACCTAGCTCAAATGTCAAAACCCCAATAATCAAGAGTTAATGCATGAAATCGTTACTTCCTGAATACCGAGGTCTTCTTTACCGAATAAATGAACGAATATTGATTTTCATAGCCATTATTTAATCATCGAATTGCTCGGTATCCAGAAATTAGAACACATATACTGTTAAACTACAGCTGCATAATAACTCAATGTGCCGATTAGTGTTGTCAATTGCAGATTGCAAATCACGGAAAATAGCAGATTGTTCAAACTCCGTTTCACTAAAGTGTTATAGCGTTACTATAGCCTCAATTTGATCACACTTTGCTGCAGCTGCTATTTGACAACACCAGGGCAGATTTTGCTATATAAGTAACGAAGTTCTGCTTCAGAAGTTCTCTTGCTAACTCACTGAGTTCATATCTTCATCTCATTGCTTAATCTATCTAAGATCAATACAAGTTCTTTCATTGGAAGTTGAAAAGAACCGCCAGCCGAAAATTCTTGAACCACTCCATTGATTTCAATCATGCTACAGCCAGGGACTTTTGTTTCAATCCTTCTTTCTTTCATTAAATTCCTAATTCTTTTTGCAGCATCAAACCTACCAGCTTTGGCATATATATCACATAAATTCATATAGAAAGCATGATTATGAGGTTCCAAATCTATCAAACGATGAGCTACCTTTTCTCCTAACTCAATATTTCCATGCATCTGACAACCACCAAGTAATGCACCCCATACATAAACATCTGGCTTCATCGGCATGCTTTGTATGAGAATCATTGATTCCTCAAAGAGCCTCGCTCGACTAAGAATATCAACCATGCAAGCATAGTGATAAATTTGCGGCTCAATCAAGTAAGCATGTTTCATTAAATCGAAGCACCGTCGACCTTGCTCGACCAATCCAGAATGAGCACAAGCTGACAATAGTCCGACAAACGTCACATGATTAGGCTTTACTCCAGCTCTTTCCATATCTAAAAAACAATCGAAAGCTTTCCAACCTAATCCATGAAGAGCAAAAACTGAAATCATTGTCGTCCACGCCGAAACATCCTTCTCAGGCATGTCATTAAAGATCTCAAATGCTTGCTGCACATTTCCACATTTTCCATACATATTAACAAGTGCTGTTCCAATTACAACATCACATTCTATGCTATTTTTTCTTAGATATGCATGCATCCATCTACCATGATCTATAGAACCTAATTGAGCACAAGCTGAAAGAACACTAGCTATTGTAATCTTATCTGGTTTAACAAAATAATCACTCAAAAACTGCATTTCATGGAAAATTTCCAGTGACTCCTTCGCATACCCAGCTTGAACCAACCCGGTAATAATCGAATTCCAAGTTATAATATTTCTTCTATTCATCTTCCTAAACAAATTCAATGCCAATTCAATCTCCCCAATTCTCAAACACCCAACAATCATTATATTCCAAGTGACAACATCTCTAACAAACATTTCATCAAACAACTTCAATGCATTATTCAACAACCCAAATTTCATATACAAACTAATAAAAGAATTCCCAACAAAAACGTCATTTAAAAATCCAAACTTTAACACATGAGCATGAATAACTTGAACAATAAAATCACCATCCGATAACCTATAACAACCCTTTAGAAGAAAAGGAAAAGTAAGGTTATTGGGCACAATGCCCTTATAAAGCATTTGCTTATACATCATCAAAGCTTTAAAATAAAGGGTTTCATCACCACCTTCAATGCAACCATATGCTCTAATCATGATGTTATAAACTCGAAGATCTGGGTTGTTGATCATGTGAAAGACATTGTTGGCATAGGTGAAAGAACCATAATTTGAGAAAGAACAAAAGAAAAGTAAACGAGTAATGAGATGATATTGGTCATTATTATGTAAAGTTGGAGACTTTAAAATTTGGGTATGAATTATTTTGATTTGTCTAAGGTTCTTGCATTGTTGAATCAATCTAGAGAGTGTGTTTTTGAGAGTGATGCTTTTAGATTCTAAAGTTTTGATATCAAAGAATGTAACCATAACAATGCAAAAAAACAAAAAAGAGAGCAACTTTTAAAATTTTCTGCCCATATTTTCAACTTTGTAATTTTATCCCAATTTTTGTTTAAAAGTTTATAAGAATTGTCCAACTTTATTTATTTATTTTTATAAACATAAGTCAGATAATGTTACTTTCCGAAATTAAATCTGAGACTTGAAACGAAAAGATTGCAATAAAATTATTTGAGTTGTTTAGTTTTTTTTATTAAGGGGTTGGTTGATTCAAATCTCAAAAATTCTATTTTAATATTTTAAAATTTATTTGGATTACTTGTTTTTAAAAATTGTTTGGTAAAATTATTTTTAATATTATATTTTTTAAAATTTTTAAAATAAAATAAATAAATAGTGTTTTACTTTTCATTTTTCTGTTTTTTTAATTTTCTAATAAAAAATTATTTTAAAAATTAGAGTTGTCCAATAGATTTTTTTTAAATTTTCTTTTTTAAAACAGTTTTCTAAAATTTATTTATAAAATAGTTTTTAAAAACTAAAAAGTAAAATACAATCAAACAAACTCAATTCTCTAAAAAATTTAATTACTTAATTTAAAAACACTTTTAAATTTTTAATAAACACTTAAATTTTGTGTGTTAATCCGGATGTAAAAGGAACAGAGGACTTTGAAAGAAATAAAAAAGGAAGAAATTAAATGAATTGAGAGTTATGGGAAGAGAGGGTTTTGAGGGGTGTTTTTTATCCGTAATACAAAATTCTTTTATTTTCAGGAACTCAAAAATTGTATTGGAGGGTTTTTGAAGACATAGACAAATTCTTCATATCATTTTCATGATACTATAATACGTTATAAATTAAATTTATATGAATCATAAATATTCTCTTATCATTATCTACAAAATCGTTCTTAAAATTTTTTTTTTCTTCTTTATTTATCTATTTTTTTCTCCCTCCAAAGTCATCTCTTTCACTCCCCCTAAACTCTAAATAAATTTTATGGTATGTTTGTGAGTAAAAGGGGCCTTGAGGGTGTTCCAAAGGTGCAGCCGATAGGGCCCCAAAATTTTAGGTACACCAAATAAATATTTTTACGAAGTAGTTATATATATTGATTGAAATTAATGTATCTTTAACTTTTATTGTCTCCACGGACAATCATAGTTCAAAAGAACTATTGTACTATACCATAAATAGTAAACTCCAATTGAAGTTAAACCACTCTAAGAATTTTCACTTGAAACTAAACCACTCAAAAAATTTCTCCTACATGCCTAAAACTATGCTAAAAAATATGGTGCAACTTCCATGTTAGCTTTCTCTGAAAATTCTTCAGCAACTGACATAATTTTACAACACATTTTACATCAACTTCAACTAATGTCAATGTGATAATCAACAATTTGTGTAATGATGATTGTATCAACACCTTTGACTTGAATTTTACTCAAGTCAAAATTGTTTCTTCCATCAAATTTCTCTAAGCTAAACTTCACAACAAATCTTGACACATTGTAACTGTACACCAGATAGGTTCGTAGGAAACAGAGGTGGACAACAAATGACTACTTAATAGTCAAAGTTTTCTTTAGCTAGAATGTTGCCTAAACAATACTTCTTTAGTATAACTTTTATTTGATGTGGAAGATTAGACAAAGCTGCAATCACATAGCATACTAAAAATTCTATTTCCTAGATCGAACCAAAAGCTCTGACACCAGATGTTGTGGAAAAAAAAACAGAGAAATTTAAATAACAATCAAAAAATAAGAATATAACATCGAAATTCAAAAACCACGACTGTTGTCTAATGACAACCAAAGAACAATACTATGTGAAAATTATCACAACACATAGACTTCTCTCAAACTCTTCATGACCACATTACACCTATACCCTCCAAAGCAAATATTTAAACTACATTTCGTAATACTCTAACACAATAGTAGAAGAGAAAAAAAAAACAAAATCAAATACAATCTTAAAGTGTTTTTGACTAGTGCAATTTGTAATGAAGAACTAGAATCATATATATAGCATATAGCTCTCTCTTCATTTACAATTCAATAAATACTGCAAGTTATTTTTTGGTTTGTAGAAGAAATAATAAAGAAACTCGTACTCAATTTTGAGATCCTAAATTTGAACCTGATAGATAATATCCAACATAATAATATAAGCATTTGCTAAATGAAATAGACCTTATGAATAATACTACAAATTCTTTTACTTAATTACAAGTTCTTCAAGATTAGAAGGATTGATAATGATTAAAAAAAAAATGGAAGTAAAGTTACTCTAAAAAAAATACTTCTTCCATCTCAAATGAATATTATTTTAATAAAAAAATTATTTTTAAATGAATATCATTCTTAATTTTTAATATAATTTTAATAATTTTTTTTACAGTATCCTTTAATTATTACTATTTACATAATTTTTAAAATAATATTATAATTTACATTAATAATAGTAAAAATACATCGATAATTAAGATTGATAGTAAGATAAAATGATTTTTTTTTTCTTTAACTATTACATTTATTAATATATTTACAAAATGTTAATTGAGAAGACTTACCGTAGACAGAGGATTTACTTGAAGCAAAGTAGCTATGTTTGAGATCCATAAAATCCATTGATTTCACATCCATATAGACACTTGGATCCTCTCAATGTCACTAAAATAGAGCAATTGATCATACACATGTAAACTAGCTAATAGGGAGTTGCCAAGTTTCATATATTCAATGGATTCATCCATCTTGGAACTTGGTGGTAATCTAGAGGAGCACCATGTTATGGTCCTCGTGATTCTTCTCTATTGAACTCTCATTTAAAAGTCATACATGAAATATCGATTTAGATTTAGTTTTAGTTTTAGTTTTTTTTACTCAAATTAAATTAACTTATTATTATCGATTAAATTCAAAACACAATTAGGCGACATGAAAATCATTTGTAAGGAGCATAAGAGATAGATATCATTTGTCGCCTAGCGAACCCAATCTAAAAAATAATTGTTACTTTTAAGAATAGTTCTACAATAATTTATACATATTCTAATCAAGTGAGTTTGTCTAAATGAATATCACCAACATTATTTTACAAAAGAAAATATATAATAAAACATAAAAATATCAAATTACCATTAAGATAAAAATTTAAAAGGCATATCAATATATTGTCTAACTCAACATAGACACATCAACAACAACAAAAAATTAGCATACTATCGAGGAAGAAATTGAGACATAGACAAGTCATTGATCGAACAAGTTGTAGTGTTATTGATATAATGACTAGAACTTGAATCTTGTTGAATAGCTATTGCATCCATTTGGCCATGGAAGAAAAATGCAGATTCCTTAGGAGTTGGCAATTCAATAAAGTCATTGTTAAGATATGAAACAATGGTTGCCATTGATGGTCTAGTTTCAGGGAGTTGTTGAACACACAATAAACCAATTTGAATGCATTTAATTATTTCAATTTCAGAAAATCTTTCTTTAATATTTGGGTCTAGTATGCTTAAAGGTATTTGATCCCTCCATTGTCTCCAAACCTGAAACAATTGGAAAATAAATTAATTTTTTTTTCACTTTGTATTTGAAAATTGTAAGTAAACATTGTATTTAAGACATATGCATTAAAGGAAAATACACAAATAGTTAGATATGTTTACTAACATATTTCAGGAGGCTATCACCGATAGTTGATTCATAAGAACATACATTCTTCTTTGCAGTAATAATTTCTAAAACCATGACTCCAAAACTATAAACATCTGATTTGTCAGAAAATTGTCCGAACATTGCATATTCTGGAGACATATAGCCCCTATAAAATAAATTTTGAAAAAAAGTATCAACGTGAATTTAGTTATATAAAGAAAGAGAATAAAAGATAAGGGTGAAATTTTAAAACTTACAACGTTCCAACGATTCTATTTGTATTTTCCTTATCTTGGTTTAATTCAACAATTCTAGCAAGACCAAAATCAGATATTTTTGGAATCATATTTTCATCTAATAGAATATTACTAGGTTTAAGATCACGATGAATGACTTTAAGTCGAGAATGCTCATGTAAATAAAGAATTCCTTGAGCAATTCCTCTTATAATGTTGTATCGTTGGAACCAACTTAAAAACATTGGACCTTGCTTGCCTGCAAAATTATTCAAGTGAGAAGTGTAAGAATGATGTATGTAAGCATTCAATAAAGTTTTACCAAATTTATGTAAAAATAATAAACATATTGTTGAAATTAATCAATGGCCGTTTAGTTTTAGTTTGTTTTGTTCTCTAGTATGAACTTTGTAAGGTTACAAGTCTGTTTGTGTTGTTTTTGGGCTTAGGCATACTTAGCCCATATGTACAAAGCCCAAATTATAGAAAGAAAATATTAAACAAAAAACACAAGTAAACGATTAACCAATTTCAACAAATTTGCATAAAATATATGATAAATACTAAATAAGGAGGAGTATAAGGTAACAAGTTTCAAACCAAATAAAAAGTGATCAAGGCTTTTATTCGGCACGTATTCATAGATAAGTATTTTCTCTTGTTCTTCAAGGCAAAAACCAATGAACGCCACTAGATTTCTATGTTGAAGTTTGGCTATCAACAAAACTTCATTCTTGAACTCATCTGCACCTTGCATAGAGCTTTTCGAGAGTCTTTTTACCGCTATCTGTCTTCCATCCAAAAGTATGCCCTAAAAATTATTCAGATCATTATATGTAAAATTTGAGAGCTAAAAAATTATGTTTGGCCAAATTTACCCACTTTGTAAACTTCTCCAAATCCACCCTTGCCAATGTAATTTTCATTTGAAAAGTTGTTGGTTGATGCTTCAATTAAAGCTAAATGAAATTGTAATGGCTCTAAAGCTGCACCTTCATGACCAACTAAATAAAAATGATTAATAAATTGTTAAATTGTGTATTGAAATTTTAACATATAAAAACAAGGGTTTGATAGATTTTATTTGTTTACAATACATACAGTTTTCTCCGAGAATAGTTTTAAAATTCCTTCTTGCTTGTCTCTTTAGTAAATAACAACCAACAAAGAAGAGTATCACTAAAACAAGTGTCAGCACAACAATCAAGATAATTGTTCGCGACCAGTTTCTCCTTTTTCCTGTTTAAAACAATCAACACATCTTATTCAAATGAAGTACTAGTAATGGATCACAAATGTTTCAAAATATTTTCCACAAGGAGTTTGTTCCAATCATAAATATTCATTGAATAGGTAAAACATTTGTTGCCAATTACACTATTAAAAGAATGTAATTAATAGGACATTTTAATAATTCTTGACTATTAAATCTTATTGGTAACAATCAATATTAAAATATAAATCCACTTAATTTGTTATCATAATCATGTACGTTATTTTTCTACATTATATAATGCATTATAGAATAAAAAATAATGATCACAATATCTAACATTAAACATTCAAACTAATCATTGTCGCTTTATGCTGCCATGAATGAAAAATTGTACTACTGGTGTAAGAGAAGAGGTTGTCGAACAAAAAGTGAAAAATTGGATGGAACATTTAGAAAGTCACAAGTCAAGTCACATTATAAATTTGTGCTTCAAAAAACATGGTATCCCCAAACATTTGCAAAATAAATATGGTTTTACTAATTGTGTCAAAATGTGTAATCATCAATATGATGATCAGTTCATTGATGATTCTCCCATTGATTCTGGAAAAATTAGGATCATAGTTGAACAACATAAAGCTTTTCATACGGCAATTAGTGAATCTCAACAACCTTCTTTTCCAAATGTTTATCATCTCACATCTTCATCAACCATCAAATCCAGAATTTCTCATTTTCCTTTCTTGTCCAATATTATGAATTCTAATTGTTGATTCCTAGAAATTGGAGTTATTGATCCTGTTTGTTATTGCAAAAATATGTTCATATTCTTACTTTCTACAAACAAGGTACGAGAAGCTATCAAAAACATATACTCTGATATTCAAAACTCCTCCCAAATCGTTCGATAAAAATCAAAGTTGTGGCATGCTAAACAAGACAACACATATGTAACCCAATCCTTTTTCTCCCCAACTTAGCATAAAGAATGACGGAGTGGGTAGTGGAGTTGTCCAAGTTTGATGTGTCATTTGAATACTACAAGACCCTCAAAGAGCAGTCACTCACTATTTTTCTAGCCTAAATGACCCATGCCACTACTCAACCAAGAACGACATGGATCTTGTTTGTAGATGATTCCATCAAAAATAAAGAAAGCAACACCAACTTGATTCTAGAAAAAGAAAAAAAGGTTTGGTCATTGAAATACCATCGAGCTTCTTGTTCCCCACGTCAAATAACCAAGCTCAATACAAAGTTTGTACAATGGGACTAACACTCGAGAACGACTCTCAACTTGTGGTTTCCCATATCAAAGGAGACTATTAATCCAAAGACCCATTCATGCAAAAATATTTGTCGATCGTCAAAAGAAAACTAAAAATATTTAATTATGTTAATGTGCTACATGTTACCAGGGAACAAAACACAGGGGAAAACATTTTATCAAAGATGGAAAGCACTATGACTTCTGGGAACTATAGATCAGTGGACCAAGAGACACTTGACATCCCTAATATCAACATTCCTAAAGCCATCACCAACACAAAAGTAGCTGAGAACAACAATTAATCCAGCTTCGTTTGTCTCAACCATTCCCTTTTAGACATGTTCTTTACAAATGGTACAAGAGCAACAAAGCATTATAACAAAGGAAGGCATACAAATAAAAATAAAAAGCAAGTAAATGTGATGCACGACAAATGAGGATTGCAAGATTACAAATGAGAATCTGCACCAAGACATTCGATAATGGTAGACGGGATCTTGAACTTTAGCAGCACTTTGATATGAACCCACCTTAGTCGTATAAAAATCTCGTCATGGCCCTCAAATTCGAAGGTAGCATTTTCAAAGGACTTCATGTATTTCTGCAGACACTCTAACACAGAAACATCTTAGGAACTTAAGTCTTTTAGCTTGAAAGTCACTTCATGGTGATTCTTTGAGAACTGACACAACAATACTTGGGAAATTGGTCAACAGACTCGGTCTCCTCGTAACCATCCTTTTCCCACAAGGTTTCTTCTACCTTGTTACGACGAGGATGCAACTGACAAAAAGATGGTGAGTTGCTAATGTCTGAGGATGGATAGAGTAGAACCTATTGTTAAATTTTTTGAGATAATCGTTGCACGACTCAAATATTTTATCCACCAACGTTTTCTTAAAAGAGATTAAGCCCTACTTCTCGTTGGATTTCTCATTTTACTGTTGAAAGGTGTATATGTTAAAGTAGATAGGAACGGTAGGCTTGGTGTGGAGATATTAATGTTCGTAGAGACGCCCTATTGTTTGGGTGATGTTGAGAAGGGGCCACATCCAAGTGATTAAGGACAACCACCTCAAAATATAAAAATAGAGGTGAACAATCATCTCGTTGAAAACTACCTCATGCATAGGAACGGAGAAAACACCGTACACGCTACAAATTTATCCGCCTACACTAGGCGTACAAACATCGTAGTCTTCAACCACTCTACTAATTCACGTTAGAAAAGGGGAAATAAGAACAACACCTTTCTACCTTAATGATCAACGACTCTACTAATTCACATAATGGATGACAATAACGGGTCTTTACAACACCTAGAAAAATAGCAATTGTCGAGGGTACCGTGTAGAAGCTGCTAGAGTCATTCTCACCACCGTTATGGAACTCTTATGTGAAGAAATAAGAGAGGGAAAATGTGGCCTTCTCCTACCTATGTGGGGGAGGAAGGCACAGGGCAACCACTAGAGGGGTCTTCAGCCACCATACCACTCAAAAAAGTAGAATTTTCAAACTCGATAACAAAAATATAAGGATGAATGAAAATGAGACCAAAAGGCAGAGTGGTGCCTGAAGTGGCATAAAGATAAAGTTTTTTTAGCGAAGTTTTTGGGGTAGCTTCGAGAAACATGACTCACTAGTAGTAGCCCTCAATTATAACAATTTATAATGATTTAGTAAATAAGACGATGAGTTATAGAGAAAATTACATAACAAGAAAGCCAAATAAGCAAACATGAGAGCCTTGACCCAATTTATAGGCATGGAACTCCAAAAGACCAACACTCTAGATCGCATACAACTACTAGACAGTCTCGATGGAACATGGAAAAAATTGAGAACCCCATGTTTCCATGAGAAATCATCACATACCAAATACCAAGCCATGTCGCAATCATAAAAGAGAAAACATCTAAATTAGATGGCTCACACGCCTACGTGTTGTCCTTTCAACTTTTCAACAACATCACCAACTTTCAAAGTTCTTGCGCCATGACCATGGCTTGATAGATGGACATACATGTCAAAACCAAATTGTGACACGAGGATCACCCATATATTGACATATTTTACCTCAATACATTCAAGAATTCTTCTTAGTAACTAAAAAACTCTGGATGCTTCAAACCCTCCACTTTGCACATTTGAAGTACATGCTTGAGGGGCAACTGTTGTTGACTGAACTATGACCCATTAAGCAAAACTCATTAGGCCTTACCCTAATCCAATAAGTGAAAAATTACTCATGTCGTTTAGGTGACGAACTTAGGTTCTCGTGTTGAATTCGCCCCTAGTTGATCATAATCGCTCAACAACAACCAAACGGTCATCAACTTTTTGTGTTGGATTCCTCGCAACAAAAAATCGTCACCACGTCATCATGCTACATGGAATATCTAAATAAAGGAGCATGTCTTCATCAACAAGATATGCATTATTCATTACCTCTCACTTCTACGAACTCCTACCGACTTAGACGTTGGTATGCCTACATATACCCCCACCGGAAGCGGAGCGATCGTCAAAAATTGTACGTCGTTGTCGCCGACCATCTCTGACTGCCTTGAATGGAACACTTTGGTTGCAAAAGAATTAATATCCAAACTAGTTCATAAAAACTATGTATTTTTTAATTTATTCTATGACAAATGTCATTATCACGAGTAGTATCATAGCACCATTCTCATCAGTGATTGGATAAACAAGGTTAATTAATAATTAAACTGATATCATTTGCATGGTTTATAAGTTATGATTATTATTTTTTAAATAATTTTTTATATTTATTTGTCGTCTTAAACTCCTATTTTCAATGAAAAGACTTTTCAATAATTTGAACTTCAATTGAGATATAAATAAAGTTTGACCTAAGATTATTTTAATTAAGATTCAAATTCAATTATTCATTTATATTTAAAATTTATTAAGTACTTGAACTCAAGTAAAATAATAAAGCTCATAATAATGTTCTATATGTTTTATATAAATAATTTTTTATATGAATCAAAAGGATTCCAATGATCAAGAATTTTAAATTGTCTAAAGTTTCAACAAAACAAAGTTTACTAGAATCAGATAACTTAGATAATCACAAAGCGGTTTGGTGATTTTAAATTCAACTTATCTTTCTAATAAGATTAACAATTAATTACTTTAATTATTAAATTATTTATAAAAAATAAAAAAAAATAAAAAACTAGAGTCAAATAACTTACCTGATGTAGAATGATTAATTATTGGTTTGCTAGCTTTGTCATTCTCTTTGTAAAATTGGAACAATTCAAACCTCAAATTGCAGCTTGGATAGAGAACTCTTCCACCTACACTTCCCAAATAAGGCCAAGCAATTCCATTTCCCATAATATCTCCCAAACAACCTTTGCAATCATCACTAGTCAAATCTTTTGTACATTGACCGAGTGTATAAAGTGTTTGTAAATCATTCAATTTGATTGATTTTGTTCCAAATCTCTCACCACTATCCCTTGCCATAATTGCCACTTTTGATAGTGCATTTGATATTTCAAAATTGAACAAGTTTCTCTCTTTATTTGGACTAGAGTCACTAGTCACATTCATCTCATAAAACACATGACTTTTGTCCACTATGGAAAAGAAATTCCAATATGAATATCTAATCATACAATGACTATACCAAATTATAGCCTCTTGAAATGAATGACACTTTGATTTTATTTGATATGTTGCATTTTGCACACATTGTTCACATAAAGGAAAAGCAACATCACCACGACACATGAAGAGGCCAAAAACTTTATTAGCCACATCAACTTTATAAAATAAGCTTTTAGTGGCATTAGAAGACAAGTAAGATAACAGGGTAGTGAGGTGAACTTTGAAAGTGTTGTTAAAAGTAATGGTTTTGTTACTAAAAGAACAATTGTGTGAAAGGTAAAAAGGATGTTCTAAAAACATTGAATCATCACTTGAATTTTTTGTTTGAGGAAATAGAATTTGTGATATAGGCTTTGATGAATCAATAGTTGAAAGATAAAAAGGATAAAATTCATACCTAATATTACAACTTGGATTTAAAACTCTACCTCCAATTCTTCCTTCACAACAAATTGGAAGTTCATCTATCAATCCACTTAGACATGTTCTACAATCATGTGGTGACAAATTTGGTGTGCATTGAGCTAAACAATAAAGGGTTTGAAATTTTGATATAGTATTTTCATTTGATGCAAATTTTGTGTCACCAAAAGATGCTTCATTTGCAGTTTTGTTCATTGTAGAAAACAATAAACTCATGAAATTTTTTATGTTTGAGACTTTGTCAGTGTTCAACAAGTAAATATTTGGGGTTGTTGTTGCCATAGTTGAGAAGATAAAGGTTGTTGAATACCAAGCCATGCATTCCTCATACCAAACAACACCTTCTTTTGACAAAGAACATTGCAAGGAAAGTCTTTGTGTTGCATTTACTATACATTGTTGACAAAGTTGAGAGGGAACATCACCTCTACACATGAACATGCCATAGATTGTATCAAAAGGGTTGTTTCCAATGAAAGTTGTGTTGTAGAATTTTGTATTTGTGTTGGTTGTGGCTTTGGATGATAAGGAAGATAGAAGGGTGTGAAGGTTTAACTGGAAGGATGTATTTGATGTGGTTCTATTGCTTGAGCAATATTGGTATATGAAAAAAGGGTCATCCCATGAATTAGTGGATGCAAAAGTTTTGAAAAAGATAACAAGGGTGAAGAGGTAAAGAATGTTTTGGAAATTAGTCATGGATATGGTGATGTTTGAGAGCATTCAATACTACAACTATGGCCCGTATGTGTTTAATTATTCACGTAGGCAATGTAAATTATAGCAAACTTTGGTTGAACTTCCTGTGAAAAAAATTGTTTTTTATTTTTATCCATTAACCTCCTTTAAAAACAAATTGATGTGGCTAATATAGTGTCACATGGAACCTCTTTTGATATTGCACGAAATATGTAATATGTTTTGTATGAAAAATCTTTTCTTTTGTGAAAAACTTTCTATTAGAAAATTATATATGATATATTTTATATAGAGAAATATTTTCTTTTGTGAGAATTTTATATCATAAACTTTTATTTACTATTCTATGTATATAACTAAATTGTAATACAATAACATATTTCTATATTATATCCTAATAATATATTTTTAAATTATATTCTTAAAATAAACAAAATAAGACAAATACATGACAAATCTTAAAAATATTTTAAATAGAAATATAAATTATATATCATAACATATCTTATTGTAAATTTTAAATTAAATTTAAAGATAAATTTAATTATAAGATCTTTTGAAGATATATAAATATATTATTCTCAACACTTCTCATTGACTAAATATCTTTTTTGAATGAGACTAAATCTTTAGTTTCTTTGTACCTTGTCGATGTGGTTTTTTTCACTTGCTTCTTTATTCTCCACATTGATTTAATATTGTGATGCTTCTTATCGTTGTATTCTTTTTTCTTACTCCATATCCTTTATGTAATTGAGTATGTTTCATGTAACACATGGGTTTGTAGGATATAAGTCACTGGTTATTGTAATACATGGATAGGTTATAAGTCATTGGATATCGTAATGCATGAACATAAAGATGTATTTGTTGGTTTTTGTTTGTTTTAAGTTCTACATCTTTATAAAACTCATAAAGAAGTAGTATTTGGTTATCGGTTACAAGACCTAAATCTTCCTCTAACACATGAAGATGTAGTCATTGGTTATACATCAAATTGTATTCTTTTTTTATAATCAAAAGGAAATTAATAGAGTACAAGAAATATTCAAACTCTTTTACAAAATATACAATTACATAATAGCAAAGCAATCTAACGGATTGACACATCAATTTGAGTATTATAATTTCGATGTCTTTCTTTGTCTTAACATAAACCAACAGCAAGATGTAACTTTAATCTAGGATAATAGGTTGTAGTACCTCAATTTTGTTCGGTCAATCAAAAATAATTCCAAAAGTAAGTAATAATATCTTTAATTCAATATTTTGCTACTATTGTTATAAAATCTAAAAAATCATTATTTTATAAATCTAGACCAAAATGATAAACCAAAAATATAATAAACAAATAACAAAATCTAATCAAATATAACAAAAACAAAATTTAAAAAAACAAACAATGAACTCTTTTTTTCTTATTGTTGCAATAGCGCCCTCTCCCTTGTTTTTAGCTTCATTTATTTCCTCGTTTATACTAATAAAGCTATCATCTTCACCATTAATATGATCAATCAAAAAGATGAATCACTTCTTTCTCTTTTATATGAGGTTGTTGGGTTTATGCTGCAAAACAATAAATAAAAAAAACTTCTTTCTCTTTTATATAAGGTTGTTGGGTTTATGCTGCAAAACAATAAATAAAAAAAACTAAAACTCCATTTTATTTCATGAACACAGAGATTCATTATTTTAGCCTATAAATTGAGATAAAAAATCAATAGAAATGAAGACAAGATTCTACACAAAACAAAAAAAAGAGGAAACAGTTAAAAAAATGTAAAAGAGAAATAACAAGCTTAACGTTTATCTCTCTGTACTCATTCATACACCATAACAACCATTTGAACTCCAAATAACTTTTTACTACCTCAAAAAAAAAAAAAAAAACATGTAAACAAACCAAAGAACTTTTGAGATGGGGGATTTTTTTAAAAATAAATAAATATGAAAGAAATCTCAACATACGTCAAATATAGCCATCGCCAACCACCACGGGGGCCCCTCTGTTGTTATGTCATTGGCGATTGACTCCTCCCCTACCACAAACCACCATCGCCATCATGACCCTCGCTCGCGGGCAACTCTAACATACCAGAGCACCATTCACGACAACACCTCGTTGATTTTTTTTTTCTTTCACTTTTTCTTCCTTTGCTCTTTGAAAATCATATTTATCTCTTTGTATCACAGTCGCAATACTCCCTCTTTGTCATTCATATTGATTCACTTTAGGGTTTTTCTTTTTCTAATTTTAGATTGTTATGCTTTTTTGAGTTGGGTGCGCAACTCAAACCCATTCACTCACTTTTTTTTTTTTTTATTATTCTTTGTCCAACAAAAAAAAAAAGAATGTTGTATTTATAGGTTCAATCCGATTTTAATCGTTCTTAGAAAATATATAAAACAGTTAATTTCTATAAAAAATAAAACAAAAATATTTATATGAGATTGATTGAGATGTGACATTTGAGTTGGCTATTTAAACTTCTAAGTTGTGACAATTTGGTGATTTCAATGCTAAAATATTTTTTTTTACAAATAAAATAGAATTAATTGAGATGCGACATCTTATTAGTTTTAGTTTAAGACGTATGAGTTTTGACAACTTTGCAAACTTAAACTTCCTCAACTAAATCTAAACAAATAAGTAAACACACTATCAAAATCAATTTCTCAAACTCGAAATCTTTTTTCTTCATCAAATCAACAATTTTTTTTACCACTTCAAATTTTTGCAACAAAACACATTTCTTTAAAAGCAACCAACACACAAACAACGGGTAAAAATATAAGTAATTTAAAAAAGATTAAATATGCAATTAGCCCTTACAAAATCCAAGTAATTTGATTTTAGTTATTGTAAAATAAATTTTTTAGTTGAAATCCCTATAAAATGCAAACATTTTCGTTTTTATCCTTAATGCCTAATTTTGTTATTTATTTAACGGAATTGTAAAAATGATTTTAACCTTATATATAATTAGTCCCTACAAAATGGAAGAAATTTTATTTTAGTTCCTATAAAATAAAAAAATAATTATTTTTGTCCTTGCAAAATGCAAAAAATTTGGGTTTAATCGCTGAAAAAAAGTTCATTTTAATTCCTTGAAAATGTCAAAAAATTGGTTTTTCTTGTGAAAAGTTCATGGTGTACCATCTTTTCTTCTTTAATTAAATCAACTAATAGTAGAACTAAATCAAACAATGAAAAATTATGTTTTGCATTGTACATTAAGCGAAAGAGCACTATACATTAACTAGTCGAAACACTACGCCAAAAATGATATTTTATAGCGCTTATTAAATACAAGCGTTGTTGTAAATATATTTTAAAAATAACGAAAGATATAACAATATTTTTTTGACAAACTCTATGAAAAAAACGCTGTTGTAGGATCATCATACCAAACAAATCATCTGTAACATTACATAATATAAATAGGGTAATATCCTTGGACCAAAACAAACCAACTGTTGCACCATTACAAAACATAAATTTCACCAAAATTGTGAACCATTACAAACCAATTTTCATATCGCATTTGGTTTGTAATGAAATTTACTTCAATTAATAAATATATGGTGCATTTTCTCTTAATGTATGGTGTAAGGTAATTAGTTTGGTCCCATTATTAGTTGATTTAATTGAAGAAGAAATAAGATACAACATGAACTTTTTGTAAGGGTTTAAACCATATTTCTTGCATTTTGCAAGGATTAAAACGAAATTTCTTATTAAACATGGGCTAAAATCAAATTTCTTGCATTTACCAAAAATAAAACAAACAAAAAATTATTTTGTAGGAATTAAATCTAAATTTCTTGTATTTTTTAAATTACTAATTGTATAAATTTAAAGTTGTTTTTACTATTCCGTTAAAAAACTAATAGTATTAAACATTAGAAACTAAAATAAAAATGTTTGTATTTTACAAAGACTTAAACTAAAATTTTTATTTTACATAGGCTAAAATTAAACTTCCTACATTTTGTTGGAACTAAATTACATATTTTAACCAAGACTAAGATAAGAGAAAACAAGACATTAAAAGAGACAAGACTATTAAGAGAGAGAGTTACAATTGCAATCAATTTAGTTTATATCGTAGCTTTTCTCTTTCCTTTACCTTTTACAATTAGCAATTATTTCCTTCTTTCCTATATGTAGCACGAAGTTTATGAATAAAGGAGAAGAGTTTTGTTGAAAAAAACACACTTGATGTATTTGTGATTATGTCTTTTTTTTTTTAATGGATTGAACCATCCCTTTTAATTATATCAAAAAGAATTATGACGAATATTTTCCTAAGACTTATTATTTATATTATCTATAAAAACATGAGTGTGGCACCTCCCATTTTGTCTTCTCCATATATTTTTTTATTTCTTTCTTGTTCTTACAATTCTACATGTTTATATTTCTTTGTCATTACAATTCTAGCAATTTAAAATTTTGTTCTCTTGTTATAATGTTTGAATTATATTTATGGTGAATTGCTAATGATATGCATAGAATGATAAAATCATCAATTTGAATAGTCATCAATATTTAATTTTTATGAGATTAAGAAAATTAATCAAATTCAATAAATATAAGTTCTTTTACTTAATTAGAATCAAGATTGGAGGAGTAATAATTATTAAAAAATAAAAAATAAAATAAAATAAAAAACAATAGAAGCAAAGTTACTGTAAAAGAAATATCTTGAAACAAAGTACCTATGTTTGGGATCCATAAATTTATTGCTTTCACATCCATATAGACATTTGGATCCTCTCAATTTCACTAAAATAGAGCAATTGATCATACACATGTATACTAGCTAGTATGGAGTTGACAAGTTTCATATATTCAACCGATTCATCAATCTCGAACTTGGTAGTGTAATCTAGAGGAGCATCATGTTATGGTCCTCGTGATTCTTCTCTATTGAACTTTCATTGAAAACTCATACATTAAATGGTTTTAGTTTTAGGTTTTTTTTACTCAAACCAAAACCAAATTAACTCATTATTATCAAGTTAATGCAAAATTAGGGGATGTGAAATTCATTGCAAAGAGCATAAGAGATATGTAGATGTCCTTGTTTAAGGCATGAACATTATTATTATTGTAACTAATTTTTTTTTTATATTTTATATTTTATATTTTATAATTTGTTTATTATAGTTTAAAATAAATAAACTAGTTGTATTAGTATATTATTTAAAATAGATAAACCATAATTCAAAATTTCAATTAATTTAATAATATTTTAAATATTAATTAATATAATTTTTTTATTAATTAAGAATGTCATTTTATATTTTGAAAATAACTGAATTATTAACTTTATCAACACTTCAATTAACTTGTTCTATCAACTTTATCAAACACTTCAATTAACTTGTTCTATCGGTTATTAGGTAAATTTTACTGATCAAAACATCAATCTATGCTATATGAAGTAATATTTAAGTCATTAAAAATAAAAAAGTTAAATTAATAAAAAGTATTTTAGATTATTATTATTAAATAAGAAAAAAAGTTATTGATTTTTGTTTATATTTTTACCTCAAAAAAGTTAAAGTTATAGATTATATTGATTTTATATCAAAAATTCTATTTCCTCAAACAAAAAATTCAAGTGATGATTCAATGTTTTTAGAGCACCCTTTTTACCTTTCACACAATTGTTCTTTTAGTAACAAAACCATCACTTTTAACAACACTTTCAAAGTTCACCTCACTACCCTTTTATCTTACTTGTCTTCTAATGCCACTAAAAGCTTATTTTATAAAGTTGATGTGGCTAATAAAGTTTTTGGTCTCTTCATGTGTCGTGGTGATGTTTCTTTTCCTTTATGTGAACAATGTGTGCAAAATGCAACATATCAAATAACATCAAAGTGTCACTCATTTCAAGAGGCTATAATTTGGTATAGTCATTGTATGATTAGATATTCATATTGGAATTTCTTTTCCATAGTGGACAAAAATCATGTGTTTTATGAGATGAATGTGACTAGTGACTCTAGTCCAAATAAAAAGAGAAACTTGTTCAACTTTGTAGTATCAAATGCACTATCAAAAGTGGCAATTGTGGCAGGGGATAGTGATGAGAGATATGGAACAAAATCATTGAAATTAAATGATTTACAAATATTTTATACACTTGGTCAATGTACACAAGATTTGTCAAGTGATGATTGCAAGGGTTGTTTGGGAGATGTTATTGGAAATGCAATTCCTTGGCCTTCATTGGGAAGTGTAGGTGGAAGTGTTTTATATCCTAGTTGCAATTTGAGGTTTGAGTTGTTCCAATTTTACAAGGAGGGTGATAAAGCTACTTTACCAATAATTAAATATTCTCCATCAGGTGATATTCTCAAATTCTTGTTATTTATTAAATACCAATCTTTTATAAATCAAATTCAACTAATAAGTTCATTTGGTTAAATTGAAAATTGTTCAGTTTGTTTATAGGTTTGGTCCCAATGATTGAACTCTGAAGATATTATTTTGATTTTTGTTTTAATTTTTAAGTTATTGCTAAATCTACCCTTACTACTATTAACTTAAAATTTTATGTTGAGTTTATTTTTAGTTATTTTTATTTCTTTATGTAGTTTAGTTTTTTTTTTTTGGACATATTTAGTGTAGGTTAGTTGAAAACAAAATTTTTACCTATTTAATGATTATTTGAAATTATTAGAAAAAATTTCTTGTGGAAAAATTATTCTAATATAAGAAAAGAAAAGTGAAAGAAAGGAATAGAAAGAAAAAAAAAATATATATATATATATACATATGTTAACAAACTATTGAAACATTTTGTAACATATGAACTATTACTACTCTATTTAAATAAAGCATGTTGATTGTTTTGTGCAGAGAAAATAAGAAATTGGTGGCAAACAATTAGCTTGATTGTGGTATCAATTATGATCTTCTTCTTTGTTGGCTGCTATTTGCTAAAGAGAAAAGCAAGAAAGAAATTTAAGGCTATCCTCAAAGAAAATTGTATGTGATGTAAATAGAAAGAAAAAAAATATCAAACTTGTACTTTCAATAAAGGGTTTGAAAACTTGGTTTAACAATTTAATCATTTTGATCTAGTTGGTGATGAAGGTGCAACTTTAGAGCCTTTACAATTTGATTTAGTTGTAATTGAAGAAGCAACTAACAACTTTTCAAATGAAAATTATATTGGCAAAGGTGGATTTGGAAATGTTTACAAGGTGGGTAAATATGATAAAATTAATTCATTTTTCAGTTCTCAATTTTTCCATAAATAATGAACTATATTTTTAGGGCATACTTTTAGATGGACGACAAATAGCTGTAAAAAGACTCTCAATAAGCTCTAGCCAAGGGGGGACTGAGTTCAAGAATGAAGTTTTGCTAATAGCCAAGCTTCAACATAGAAATCTAGTGGCGTTCATCGGTTTCTGCCTTGAAGAACAAGAGAAAATACTTATTTATGAATATGTGACAAACAATAGTCTTGATCACTTTTTATTTGGTTGGAAAACATTAAATTGTATTTATTATAATTTGATACATGTGTTTAGGTTTTATTTAACATGGTATATTTCAATTGATTAATATTCTCACTTGAATAACTTTTCAGACTTTCGAAGACCGAAGTTCTTAAGTTGGTTCGAACGTTCCAATATTATAAGAGGAATTGCTCAAGGAATACTTTATTTACATGAATATTCTCGACTCAAAGTTATTCATCGTGACCTCAAACCGAATAATATTTTATTAGATGAAAATATGAATCCAAGAATACCAGACTTTGGTCTTGCTAGAATTGTTGAATTAAACCAAGACAAAGAAAATACAAATAGAATCGTCGGAACATTGTAAGTTTTAAATTTTCACCTTATATATTCTTTTCCTTTCTTCATAGTTATATTCATGTTGATTCTTTTTTTCTCAATTTTTATTTTATAGAGGCTATATGTGTCCAGAATATGCAATGCTCGGGCAATTTTCTGAAAAATCTGATGTTTATAGTTTTGGAGTCATGGTTTTAGAAATTATTACTGGAAATAAGAATGTAACTTCTTATGAATCATGTGTTGGTCATAGCCTCTTGAATTATGTGAGTATATATCTTTCTATTGATGATTCTCTCTCTCAATTTTAATTTTAATTATAAAAGAAAGTTGGTCAAAGAAAATTAATGTGTATAATCTAAATTTTGAACGAGATATATCAATTTTCTTTTACTATATTTTTGCTTATTTTAAGACCATAAAATGATTCAAATGTCATGTCGTAACTAATGATAGACAAAATAACCCAATTGTTACAGGTTTGGAGACAATGGAGAAATCAAATACCTTTGAGCATATTAGACCCAAATATTAAAGGAAGTTATTGTGAAATTGAAGTCATTAAATGCATTCAAATTGGTTTATTGTGTGTTCAGACCAACAATGCTAAAAATTGTTTCATATCTCAACAATCACTTCATTGAATTGCCAATTCCCTAAGAACCTGTATTTTTCTTCCATAGTAAAATTGATGCAAAAGGGATTCCACAAGATTCAAGTTCTAGTCATTCTATCAATAATTCTACAACTTGTTCGTTCAATGACTTATCAATACTGAATTTCTTCCTCGATAGTGTTTTAATTTTCCTTTTGTTGTTGTTCATGAACTTTTTAATTGTATATATAATAAAGTGTTATTCGAAAACTTTTGGGTTTGATTATTTTAAGAAAATATTTTATTTCTTGTTTTCATTTCCTAAATCTTATGTTAACTTTACCTATTGATAAGAACGGAAAATATTTTATAAAATAAACAATTATCTACATTTTCTAAAAACAATGAAAATATTAAAAAAGTGTTTTTATTATTTTTAAAAGTGTATCTTCATTAATTAAAAGCGTGTGTATCACACTAAGTTTTAGTTTCGATTTGTCCCACCAATCTATATATATATATTGGATGCAAACTGGTTAACTGGCTATCTCCTCCAGAATACTTTGGAATCATTGAAGTGAATTGCACATTCGCATCAGAATAAAGTTCTTTTATTTACTCGCGTCCACTAAAGAAATGAAGAAATGATTCAAAAATATTTTTGACAAAATTTTTATTTTATTCATGTAACATGAAAATTCATGTTCTTTTATTTTTCTGTCTCTAAAGTGAGAGAAACTTATACCAATTGATAAAAGAAAACAACTCTTGAAAAAGATTGTTACCTTTGTAACCTAAAAGATGCATTAGATTGAATTAAACTCAATCATTGCAGTCACTTGATTAAGTGGTACATTAAATTATTCAATTTTACTACATTAATATAACTATTAGAGAATTTTAAATATATTTTAAAAACTCCCCTCACAATTAAGGAATCTCTCATCAAGATAAAATAAATATACATTTAAAAAACTAAAAATACAAATATTTTCATAAAATAAAGAGGCCTTATGTAGGCCACAAATTAAAAACTTTATGTTTAGTGTGTGTGTGTATATATATATATATAATTCGTTGGAAATTGATTAGCACTAATAATAACTATTTCCTATGATAAATGGATTCACAATTTTGATTTACTATCTCATCAAACATTTCGATATAGAGAGATTGATTGCAGAAAATAACATTAATTTGTTTCCATCTATATATACTCATATTATACAATCCAACAAGACACAATGTATTTTTTTTAAGCGTCAAATTCTAACTTCCTCAAATCAAAATTTTACTTTTTTTATTTAGTTTAATTGCAGTTTTAGTCTCTTTATTTATACTGATTTACGAAAAATTATGATATGAGATGTTTTAAATAATGTGACATATGATACGATAATGTAGAGTGATTAACGTTCATGAAATTGAAATAAAACGCTATAAAAACATAAATTTCAACTTTCGAACTTTTTTTATATTTTTAATTTAATCAATGATATATGAATAATTAATACATCTAGATGGTTTATATCATTGAATTATATGTCACATTATTTAAAATATATTAAATCGTTATTTTTTAATTCAAAAAATCTGAGAAAGAGACAAAAAATATCGTATTTTCAATCTTCATTTTGATGGTCTATGGCTGCCAACGCCAATATTGTCTAAATAACATTAAACTGATGATTGAAGCAAACTTAATATTTAGATTATGCAGCAACCTATGTTTTTTGCAGGATAGCTAAATATGCATTTTTGTGGGGCCTTTGTTAATAATAGTTAGTTTAATGGAAGTCATTAATGTATCAATTGATTGATGTGGGTTTTGTTAAAATTCTTTTATTAATGATATATACGTATATATAATCAAAGAGATGACAAATCTTCATCAATTCATATTCATACCAGTTTAAGCTTTTCTAATAGGTGCGCTTCAGTTTTTAAACACCAATTTTTTGAACGGCCAAATCGCAGAACATACCAATAGAAGAATAGAAATTAATTGCAGTTTATATAGATGAAATTAAACGAAATTTGGTAAAATAACCTTCTTCCCAGGTTTCAACTACACAGTTTGTAGTTTATGGGATGCCGAATATGTAGTTCTAAAGAATGAAATCATTCAACCCCCCAATTCCTGCTTTTACATTCTTATATATAATAAGAGCTTCTTCCATTATCTTAGGTTGAGCCAATGCTTTGGCTCTTTTTGTTCCTGATGGATGAGTAGCACTTGTGGGCACACTTTCAGACTCGTCAAATTTTCCTATCTTTTCGTAGACTTTAGGGACCATTCGGGGATCATAGCCAGCTGATGCCATTAGTAGAAGCCCAATGTAATCAGCTTCCATTTCAAGCCTGCAAATTGTGAATACATTCAGTTGGATAAACATCTTAATTAAGTAGTATAAGTGTTTATCATAAAAGTACTTAACTATAAACTATTTCTATAATAAAAGATAAAATCAAATCAAATTATTTTCATATAAGACGTAAGTTGTTTTCATAACCTATCTAGAAGAATTTATGAAAATGAGCTGAAAACAACTAATGACTATGTCACAAAACTGTTTTCATAAGTTATCTGAAACAATAACATAAGTATTTATGTCAGTAGATAAGCTCAAATAAATCAATCCAAACAAGCATGCAACACAATATTTTAAGTCGGTGCTCCAAGTTAAGGTGCAATTCAAAATGAACCAAAGAAACTGTGGCAAATCATGGTTAGATAATCATAATAGAATGTTAAAAAATTGATAGTGATGAATCCAAAGACAAGTTAACATGAAAAATGTGGCTTTATATGGTTTTCAATTTTTTGAGGTAACTGTATGACTGAAGAAGGTCTGGATGAACCGCATCAGAATATCTGGCACTGGAAGTTATTAAAAAACTTAGTTTTACTCTACCGTCATTGTATTGTATGACTTCTTTTAGATTGTTGTTTGGTTTTGACTGTTCAAGAGACTGTGGTCTAACAGCTCCTTCCAGAATCCATTCTTTAGGAAGATCAATATCTTTTCAAATGATGGTTTTTGGAATGACAGTGTTTACCTTTGTTAAATCAGTTTGTAAAAATAGAGTTTCGCATTTTTTGTTTTCAATATTTTTTGTTGTCGTAAAGGCTGAAAACATTGTTTTGTAATGAACTCTGTAAATAATAACTACAGGGATAGATCCTTCTATCATTTTGTAATTATGAGTTTTGATTTGCAACATGAGAGAATTTGCGACGTTGGGTCTTTTAAAGACAAAGAAAAATTTGGATAACATCCAAACCAAATTGGTCTTTGACATAGACTAGATTCAACTGTACTTATAATTGAATCTTGAAAGTTCAAAAACCTTGCATCCCGTAGGACACATAGGATTGAAGTGTTTAATTCTTCCCTTGTTAGAGGTTTTATACCAACTTGAACAAGACCTATATGTATGAAATTATAGTTCCTGTCAACGTGTTTTTTGAGCGTTTTTGAAGAAAGAAGATTTATTGTTTCAAAGGGGTTAGAAAGAGTAACATTACGTTCCTCCGTTTTGATAACATAATCGGTTTTTAATAGATTTTTGAAAAGACTAGATACATAGACCTCATCTTTTTTGATTTTTGGGATTTGCCAATTGTTTATAGATTTTTGGAAGTCTTCAATAGTGATTTCTTCACTATTGATAGGTTCCCTTTTTCTGGGAAGTTTTTGGTAGAAGGAGTGGAGAAAGAAGAAGTTCTACAAAATAGATTATCCATATTTAAAATTTTGCCTTTTTATTTTTGAAGAAACTTTTAACGATTCACTGCCCTTAAACGCTTGTACGTCGGCTTAGACACGGGACTTACAACCCAGAAACTATTATTCTTCAAAATAAACTTTCAAGATTTTAAATATTTATAAACAATTTTTTATAACCTATTTCCCCCCAAGTCTGATACCAATATATATATCATTGCAGT
>NC_021167.2:22091751-22115816 GCF_000331145.2 Cicer arietinum | reverse complement strand
AATTTCATTGGGTCAATTTTGTATTGTCTTAGGATGAACAAAAATCCGATACCATCCTAGAATCTGGTAAAACCGACCAAAAATGAGTATATCTTTATGTATAACTATGTGGAAACCATCGATTGAAACAATTATTTTTAGTATCCCATATCTCTTTCTTTACCACACAGTACTCCTTCTTTCTTTTCACTCCACAACCCACACACATGTTCTTAATAACCTTCTCCATTTCTTCAAGACCATTGCTTAAAAAAACACAATTAACAATATAAGGTATTTACTAAGATGATTATATTCATGAACAAACATTATGCATCTAAAGAATATCAATGATAAATCAATAAAAATTAATGCAACAGAAAAGTATTTCTAGAAATTTTAAAAATATGTTTGAAATTGTAACACACGGACCTATGAATTAATGGTTGGAGAGACCATTAGGGAATATGTTCACATTAATTTTGGTATGGTATGTGGAGTTTTTTAGGTATGTGGAGTTTTTTTTTTGTGGTTATATATATATATAAAAGTGTTATACCTAATATTATTATTGTTATTTTAAATTTTACATACATGTATATATTTAATATTTTTTTTAATGTTAAAACTTATAATTTTTTTCCTATAAAAAATATAATTTTAATATTTTTAATTTTATTATTGTAAACCTCGCCGCGAGCAAGATGTGGATTTAAATTTTACACTCGATAGAAATAAAGAAGGAGACAAATTTTCTCCAATTAATCAAGTATAGGGTGAAAGAAGCAAAAGCCGCTTATGTTTCGCCTTTTTAAAATAAGGGAATCAATTCCGTAAATCATTATAAATATATGGACCAAAACTAAGCATTTTATAAACTGTATCTTCAATCTTTATTTTGATGCTCTATGGTTGCCAACCCCAATATTGTCTAAATAACAGTAAACTGATATTTAAGCAAACTTAATATTTAGATTAACTTTTTTCTTAGTCATATGCAGCAACCTATTTTTTACTTAGTCATATGTATCAATTGATTGATGTGGGTTTTGTTAAAATTCTTTTATTAATGATATATACGTATATATAATCAAAGAGATGACAAATCTTCATCAATTCATATTCATACCAGTTTAAGCTTTTCTAATAGGTGCGCTTCAGTTTTTAAACACCAATTTTTTTAACGGCCAAATCGCAGAACATACCAAAAGAAGAATAGAAATTAATTGCAGTTTATATAGATGAAATTAAACGAAATTTGGTAAAATAATCTTCTTCCCAGGTTTCAACTACACAGTTTGTAGTTTGTGAGATGCCGAATGTGTAGTTCTAAAGAATGAAATCATCAAACCCCAAATCCTGCTTTTACATTCTTATATATAATAAGAGCTTCTTCCATTATCTTAGGTTGAGCCAATGCTTTGGCTCTTTTTATTCCTGATGGATGAGTAGCCCTTGTGGGCACACTTTCAGACTCGTCAAATTTTCCTATCTTTTCGTAGACTTTAGGGACCATTCGGGGATCATAGCCAGCTGATGCCATTAGTAGAAGCCCAATGTAATCAGCTTCCATTTCAAGCCTGCAAATTGGGAATAAATTCGGTTGGATAAACATCTTAATTAAATAGTATAAGTATTTATCATATAAGTACTTAACTATAAACTATTTCTATAATAAAGATAAAATCAAATCAAATCAAATCAAATCAAATTATTTTCATATAAGATGTAAGTTGTTTTCATAACCTATCCCGAAGAATTTATGAAAATGAGCTGAAAACAACTAATGACCATGTCATAAACTGTTTTCATAAGTTCTCTAAAACAATATCACAAGTATTTATGTCAATAGATAAGCTCAAATAAATCAATCTAAACAAACATGCAACACAGTATTTTAAGTCCGTGCTTCAAGTTAAGGTGCAATTCAAAATGAACCAAAGAAACCATGTTAAATCATGGTTAGATAATCATAGACAAGTTAAGGTCACACAGATCATGAACCGATAAGGAAAAACAATTAGTATAAACAAACTGAAGAACACATCACATTAATGAAACATTTAAATAGGAATGACTACACAGATCAAGAAACTGTTTTTGAATGCAAGTATGCTGCTAATATTAAGCCTGTTTGGATCTTCTATGTTTATTATCTTCATGTCAGTATGAACTAACAGATCCTATAATGATAATCGAAGTGCCGGCACATACGAACAATAAATCTGTGTTCGATTGATGAATGATTGGCAAAAGAATGGTACTGTGGATTTGTTACTAATGTGGACCATAGCAAAATATCATTCATTGTATCCTCTTGTTTATATCTCTATCATCTCCTGCATATGTCTCTGCATATCTGTAACTCATTCTGTCTTAATTTTTAATATTTTGTGTACAACTTTTAAGCGTGTTTGTCCTGGAGGTGATTTGGACACAGCTACGTGGTGAGACAGAATTTGAAATATCTAGCTTGGCAAAATCAAGGTAAAAACGGCATTGGGACGCGAGAATTTCAGTTTGAACCAGAACCAAACAAGCTATATCTTTATTTTGTGGCTGAGGTATGTGCCTAAAAATCTCTATCGATGAAATGAATCTAATACAACTAAAGAATAACACAAGAAATAAATTGATTAGAAACAGAGATAACGAGTTAATCATACCGTCTGTTTAAAGGTAGTCGTGGGAGAATGGCTTTGACAAAATCAGTTTTGACAAATTGATTAAGCAAACTATGTAATACCATAATCCACAGCGTCTTTGTAAACCTTTCCGCACCATGTCGTGCCACAATATGTGCAACCTAATTAACAAGAAAACCAAAATCAACAAATAAGTCTTTATTATCATTAGCTAAACTTAGCAACTAATATACAAGAGTGCTAGCAACATACTCTCTGACACACTAATCCATATGAATTTGGTGGAACCTATTTGAATTTTAACCAATTAAAGATAGTGTGTTGAAAAATGTGTATTAAAGAGTCTATTGCTAGCATTGTTCAATAAACTATAGTTCAAGATTAGGTTCTACAAGCACATTATAAAAGTTTCAAAAGTTTATAGGCAGAGTAAAATCATCAAATACCGCAGCAGCAATCGAAGTTGCAATCTCAAAATCATTTTCAAAATGCTCAACAAAAGCATTAGATAAAACTATCTTCCCACCAGGGTAACATTGTAAAGCAACGTCAGGATCACGAACAACCAAAACCTCCCAATTCAATCCATCCAAATGCGCCGTAGAAGGCGGCGATCTTCGAATTAAACGCAACCAAACTCGGCGTAAAACAGTTAACTATTCAGCAGGCCTCATTTTCTTCACCTCTTTATTCAATGCATCAATAATTTTATCAACAATCGTTGAAACCCTAACACAATCTGGATGCGTTGAATCCAATATCTTCCCTTCGAAACCTTTCTTCAATTCTTCAAACTGTCGTTGACCTCCATTTCTCTCGTAGGAAATCGTTGGAAGAATGAAACGCGTTCGGTTTGTGAATGGAACTGTTTCGTGTTTTTCGAATCTCCACTTTAAATTAGCCATTAAACCTCTTGGAAATTCTTCAGGTTCCACAGAGTAGAATCTAGTGGCTCCAGATATGAATGGATTGTGAAATTTGTTTTTGATTTTGACATTGAAGAAAATTGAAGAGAATGCAGAGAGTGGAAGTTTTTTTGATCTGTGATATAGCATCATGGTTTGTTCTTCGTTGAATTGAAGGTTCGAAAATAGAGATAAAGAAATGTAAAGGTTAGGTTTAAGTGTCATTATTATAACTGAAACGAAATAGAAGGAGTGTGAGTAACAGAATGCATAAGAATCGTTCATAAGCAAAAATGGTGAGTAACAGAATGCGGAGTGTTCTAAAATAGATCTTTGATATTATAAATATTTTAAGTCTCTTAAACTATTATATTAATTTTTATATTCAACTATTTATTAATCATTTATTTAAAAAGTTACTATCAATTTATTCTTTATCACAATGAAAACAAGTCTTTTCGATTTTGAATTTTGAATTTTCCATATTCTTATTTTTATCATATTTTCATTCAGAATTTTCTCGAGCAAACAACTCTTAAGTATCACTATATTTTCTTTATATATCAATAATTTTAATTATGCATAATAAGAGGAGAGCTATAATCAGCAGAGAGGTTGTTTTTAAGGAAGATGATATGTTGGAAGTTGGAGAACCGAACTCATCTAAAAATAAGGTCATTGATTAAGTCCGTTAGTGAGCACAAATTGAGGTTGAGCTACCAAATCCTAATAAGCCTATTCCAGTAAGAACTGTAAGTTTGGCACAACTCGAAACTTATGATGTTCAAGGTGGAGAATCTAAATCAACATATTGTCATGTGAGAGACAGAGAAAAGAGAGAAGTAAGAGATCCTCTAATGTATGGATATGCAGATCTGGTATCATATTTCTTAAGTGTGGAAATAGATGACCTATGGACTAATCCAAACAGCTACAAGAATGCTATCATTGGAGAAGACAGTGAGCATTGGATAGCTTCCATTGGAACTAGAACACATGGATGTCAATATTGCTTTCTTACATGGCCACCTAGAAGAAAGCATCTACATGAGTCAACATGAGAGTCATGTTGTACCAGGAAAGGAACTGTTGGAACATATGTATGTTATAGTGTGAATTTAAAAATGTGTTGAAGTCCCACATCAGAAAGAAATATTTCTTGTAAATTTAATTGGAAAGAAACTTGTTTTTTAAAATTCAAGTCCCACATTGGTAAGAATATCTTTTGAAATCCCACTTTGAAAAACTATCATATTTTGTGTAGTTTCAATTCTATACATACTAAAGTCCCACATTGTTTAGAAAACATATGTGACTTTGGTTCCATCACTATATAATGAGTTTCAAGCTATTGTGAAAAGTACACCAAAGTTGGATGTTTTTCCCAACTTTCTCTTTTCTCCCTCTTATATTCTGCTCGCCTAATTTTCGAGCCACTTCTCCCCTTTCTTTCTGTCCCTTCGGTTTTAGAGCGGTTATTATGCCGCAGTCCCTTCGGTTTTAAAGCTGTTATTATGCTGCAGTCCCTTCGGTTTTAGAGCGGTTATTCTGCCGTAGTCCCTTCGGTTTTAAAGCGGTTGTTATGCCGCAATTCTTTCGGTTTTTTGAGCGGTTATTATGCCGTAGTTCTTTTGTTTTTAGAGCGGTTGCTATGCCGTAATCACCTTGTTTTTAGAGCGATTATTATGTCGTATTCCATTCGTTTTTTGTCTTTTTGAGCGGTTATTATACTGTAGTTATGAATGGTCATAGTACCATATTGAGAGTGACTTTAACTGTCATATTGAGAGTGGCTTTAACTGCCATATTGAGGGTGTAATATTAGAACGGTTTTCTACGGTGCAGTGGAACTCCGATACAGTGAATCTGGGATGTTTTATCCTGAGGACTTCGTGGTTGATAGTCTGCCTTGCACAATTTGGGCAGTGTCGCGAAACGTCTTAAAGAGAGCGACCTAGTCCGCGACTCAACCCAGTAATATCTTTGGTGGCATAAATTGTGAATTTTAAATAGTTTTTGAAATTCAAAATCCAACAGGAACACATGGTATATTTGGTTAAGAGATCCTTGTATGGACATAAATAGTCCCCTAGACAATGGTACAAAAGATTTGATTCTTTTGTGATTTCAAAAGGATTCAATAAAAAGCTCTTTTGACTGTTGTGTTTATTGCAATAGAGAAGGTCCAATCAACTTTGTCTACGTATTACTCTATGTGGATGATAAGTTAATAGCAAGTGCTTATATGAATGATATCAATAGTCTAAAGAAATTACTTATTTTCTGAATTTGAGATGAAGGACTTTGGGGAAGTTAAGAGAATCCTTGGAATGGAAATTCACAGGGACAGGTCCATAAAATTGCTACATGTTAAGCAGTCCAATTATATTGAAAAATTACTAAGGAGATTTAACATGTTGGACGTCAAAATTGTGTCAACTCCTATTGTTGGACACTTTAAACTATCCTCGAGCCAGTCACCTAAGATTCATGAAGAGTATAAGTTCATGAGCAAAACTCCATATGCTAGTTGTAAGACTCGTGTATTTTGTTGTATTTTTATTTTCATAATTAAATATTTTATTATGGTTTTGCATTAAAAATATCTTGTTCCATTCTTGTGTTTAAATATTTTATCTTATTTTTTTATATTAAAAATATTTTATTTTACTTAAGTGTGAACTATTTTGCTGGTGATTGTTACTACTAGTGGTTTTTCTTACTAATTGGATGTATCTTGCTATTTTATTTTAAGTGATGTTTCTATCTATGTTTTATTTCCATGGAATTAAATGTTGTGATTTTTTAATTTGTTGATGCATAGAAATATTTTAGGATTGGTGGTGTTACTAGCAATATGATTCATTTTATTTTAACGTGAACGTATGCTTATGATTAGAGAGGGTGCGATTAATAGAATTAGTAAGATCATGTTATAGTATATTAAAAAGTTAAGTAGGATTAGAACAAGAGTTTTCCACTAACCCTAGCAAGACAACTCAACGCCTTCTCCCTTCCCTCATACTTTCTCAAAACTCCAATCTAACATTTGGGAGAAAATTAAAGGAAAAATAAAGCCTTAGGAAGAGAAGTAGAGGCCAAATAAGTGGATTATCATTATCGAGTGTAGAACCCTATCGACGAAAAGACGATACAGAATAATTTTAATAACAAAGCTCAAAAAGGTAAGGGCATCACTCTTTTCGCTTCCATACTTGAATTATATGTGATATAAATGCACTATGATGTTATGTATTGGTTTTATTGGTGTTTAATCCTTCAAAACATGTGTGTTATGTGAATTACATGTTTATGAGTGATATTATGCCATTAAACAATTTTTTTTTTTGTATTTTGAGTGGTAATGGGAGATTACTCAAGGTAATGAGTTTGTGTCTAAACTTGGTTGGTTATTACTAACTAAGGTGATTACATTCATGCATGCATTTGTGGTCTATCCTTAGTCGCGAGTATGTGACGACAATTCCTCGAAAAGGCAATGTGATTTAGAAAAATACTCAACAGTGGAGTACTGAACATGAAACTTTGAAGAGCATTCGTTCAACAGTGGGATATTATCCAATGGGGGAACTATTTGCTCTACAAGATGGTGATATTCAAGAATCATGCATTGACATACAACTTAACAAATAGGACTTCTGCATTTTGGTTGATTTGTATTTTTGGTACTAATGATTATAAATGTTAAATGGAGTATATGATTTATTTATATCTTTGCAATATATATATATATATATATATATATGCATACATATTTGCTACGTGTTTGTTATTTGGAGATGACCATTACTTTTGGACATATGATATCCCCAATTCCCTTTCGTACATAGAGGAGTTTACGGAGGAATAGATGGAGTGACCCTTACTATTATCGGCTACCTCTGTCCATTCATTCTCACTACTAATTGAACTACAGCTCAATTGGTAGTGAAAATGAATGGATGGCGGTACTTATCCCCCAGGAACCAGGTTTGATTTCCACGGAATGCAAAAACTTGTTATTTTTATTGAGGGAGATGGGGGCGAGAAGGTCATGATTAATAGTGTCGATAACGGTAAGAGTCAGACTATTACAATAGTTCAATTGGTAGCGGGAATTTATAGGCGACAATGCGTATCCTTCATGTACCGGGTTCTCCCCATGTACCGGATTTGATTCTCACAAAATGCAAAAACGCTTTATTTCAAACGGGGAGAAAATGGGGGCGAGAAGGTCGTGACTAACAATGCTGATATCAGTAAGGTTGGGCTGTTATCATCCTCTCTCTTATTTTCTTGATATTCTTTGTGGTTTGATGCACCATTTCTAGCCCCAAAATGGTACAAAATCAGCTGGACTCATTTATGGTAGATCAAAACTAGAAAAGTGTGGCCTTGCAGGATATGTTGATCTAGACAAATTTGGTGACCTTGACACGAAAAGGTCTACAACAAGGTACTTGTTTACTTTGTATGGAGGAGTAGTAAGTTGGAAGGAAAATCTACAATCTATTATGGCTTTGTGTTCAACAGAATCTGAATACATTGCACTTACAAAATCAATCAGCGAAGCTATTTGGCTCAAAGACCTTGTCAATGAATTAGAAGGAAAGACTAATGTTGTAACTGTCTGGTGTGACAGTCAAAACGCCATCTTCCTCTCTAAGAACCCCATGTTCCATGAGAGGACCAAGCACATTGACACTAGATTGCATTAAAGTCGAGACATTATTGACGAATGTATTGTGGAAGTAAAGAAAATGTCTACAGAAGATAATCCAGCAGATATGTTAACTAAAGTGGTTCCTAGCACCCAATTTGCTCATTGTTTGGATTTGGTGAATGTTGGGGTTTTTCCCAACTAAAGTCTCTTCAAAAGACTTGAGGCTTTCTAACTATGTCAATAACAATTGAAGATCCAAAGTGGAGATTTGTGAATTCTAGTGAATCAAAATTTTGCTTATTAGTTAGTAAAAGTCTAAAAACTTTATCTTAAGCTAATGTGATAGTTTTTATTCTGTTTTGCCTCCATTTATGTTTTGTTAGTTACAAATAGTTAGTCAAGTTATAACTAATTGGAGGGAAGGGATAGCTATATAAGGCATGACTTGCAGCTTGTTAATAGTAATGCTAATGATAGTGACTGATTTCTAGATCAATTAGGGAGAGTTCAAGTAAGCATAGAAAGAAAAAAAATTGGGAGCTAGGAAAATATTGTACTCTACTTAATTATTGGTAATGAAATATAAAACAACTGTCAATGAGGACGTAGAAGATTATTGCTCTGAACCTCTATAAATCTTGTGTCTTTTTCATATTTAATCTTTCAATTTTAAATTTGCATTTATCATTCAAGTTTTTGGGTTGAATTCATAACAATATTAAAACAAAATTTAACTAAGTTTTCATGTTTTAAAAGATTTTATAGTAAAATAAATTGTGAAGTTTAAAAAAAAAATAGATTGGAGTAAAATAAAATAAAAGCCTCTTCTTTGAAATACATAGTAATCCATCTTTAAATACTAAATACTTTAACTCAATGTACTACAAAGATACATATACATAAATTATTTAGTATAAAGTGAAATAAATAATATATAAATCTACGACGCTGATAATGATCTAGTATCGTGACTTCACTTTACATTAAAAAGTTGAGGAGCAATCTAAATATACTTTTCAATTCTTCAATACTAAATACCTGGAAATCTTATATCCCCAACAACATAGTGAGTTATAAAAGTCAATAACATAGAGTTACAAAAATAATTTTAAGATGTTCTAGTCATACTTGGTATGTTAAGTATGGAAAAGTCATCTCATCACTAATTCTTAAACTCGCCTGTAACATTATACAATGAAACTCGTATTTTAGTTATTAAGATGAATCATATACTTAACCATATAAATTGATAAATTTATATTTTAGAAAACTCGTATATTAGATCGCTCAAATGTGAGTCACCTAAAATATACTAGTTCATAGTAAGGTAGGTCACACGTGATGACCACAAGAAGCATCTTACTTGCTCTTCCCTTACTAATTTACTAAAAGAATTTAGTCAACTCACCATAAAATTGTATTTCTCATTTACTTAAGAAATCCGTAAAAATACATATATGATTCATCTCAATACTCTTATTTATCAATTTATTCTTACATCTTATTGAATAATTAGCAAATTAGTTGTAGGATGGATTGAGAGAATAATTAACTGTTTAATTAGCAAATTATTCACTTGTAGGATGGATTCAAATGGATTATCAACTTATTCTTACATCTTAAAGACTAATTAGAAAATTGGTTGTAGCAAATTGTATTTTAATTATTATTTTAAAACAAAGTTATATAATTTTTAGAATTAACAAACTGTTTTTTTTATTATTTTAAGAAAACAGAATAACATTATGAAAAAATAATTAATTAATTTATTAATAATTAAATAATTAAATAATTGGGTAGGTGACCGGAGACGGAGCTTCGACGACCCCAAGGCAGCAGACGGAGGAGGACAGCGGAGCTATGGCGACCATCTTGACCATCGATGGCGGGGATCCTACAAATCACGGTTGCCGATAACATAGCTCCAGCGGCCAGCTACTGCCAATCACCACCCTATTAATAATATTTAAATTATTATTTTTAAAATTAATTAAAATGATTTTAAATTCTATTTTAAATTCAGCAAAAAGATTATGTTTTTTTTATTAAAAAAATGGTTTTTTAATAAAATAATTTAAAAAAACTATTTTTTAAAACAGTTTAATAAAAAATATATTTTATTAAAAATTATTATTTTTAAATAAATAAATGAAACAGCATTTTCTTACAAAAAAAATAAATGTAATAAATTAGATTGTATTAAATAAAACATGTGACTCGTTGAATTTTGAAAAAATGTTGATTAGATTCGATCTATGCATATTTTAAATTGATTAGATAGATTTATAGTTAGATGGATTGAATAAATGATATATAATAAAAACAAGCTAAAATAAGTAATATTTTTATCAAATATCAATATATATTAATAATAATTTTTTTTAGGAAATGTACCAAACTCTAATATTTTAGAAACAGTCTCCTAAGGGTGAGAGTATTAGCCAACTGTTTGATAGTAGTGTATACATGGAAGTTGGTGGAGGCGTTAACAAGAAAAGATATATATATGTTTGTATTAGGATCTCATGCTGCTACTATCAAAGCATTCATAAAATCCTCGTCTACCATTTCTGATATATCATCATAAAAAGTTGCTTATATGAAAGCTAAGATTGAAGTTTTAACGATTGAACTTCAACAAAAGAATCTTAAACAAGAAATGATTAAAAAATAAGATGGCGCACTAGGAGCAGATGTTTGAGAGTATTGTGCCTCATTGTAATCTAAAATCTACACTGCAATCGGACGGAGAAGGTGATAATGAAAATGAAAAGATGGATAATGATATGGATGATAATCTTATGCATTGATTACTTTCATTTAGATATTTTATTAAATCAAATATTATTTGTTATGTTTTGGACAAATTTATAGTTTGATTGTATGTATGTACTGTTAATGTTTTTTGTGGGAAAGAATTATATGAACTTTTATGACATTATTGTTAAATTGGTGTTGATCTAATTATAATTTTTGTGGAAATCTAGAGAGAGAGAGGGAGATAGAGAGAGAAAGAGTATGAAATTCGATATTTTAAAATTGATACTTAAATATTTAGGTAGAAAAGAATTAGAGATGTATTTGTGAGAGATTAATAAAAAAAATTATTCATATATTAGAGGTAGAATTTAAAGTTCTTCTAAACATAAACGGAATGTGATAAGCTAGAGACAGATGTGCGAGGCAAAAATAAATCTCATTAGAGATGGAAGTGACTGTTTTTAATTGAGACTGATAATATATCCCTCTCTTATAGAGATATACGTATTCTGGCTTTGATTAGATACGAATGGTAAAGTCCATCTCTAACGTCTTAGAGACGTAAAAGTCAATTACAGAAACAGGTTTGTCTGCAATTCCGTCTCTACAATGTTTAGTGACATAATTTGTTAAATTTAGAGAGAAATTATATCCATCTCCAATTCCGATTTTGCTAGTAGTGTGCCACCTCTAATTTTGTTTTAATCTTTTCGGATTTGTTTTTATACTTATCATAATTTATATTTTGTTCTAGCTAATGTATCTCATATTTAGTGCATATTCAATTTGTCCACCTCACATTGCTCTTAAATTATATATATATAGTAGGCTAAATACCAAATACAACCTATAGTTCCTTAACTTAATTTTAGTTAACGTTTTAGTCCTTTATCTTTTTTTTTCCGATTTGGTCAATCGGTCATTTAATTTTAAGTGACAATTTGATCTTTTATGTTTTAAAATATCAACAATGTTATCCTTATTTTTTTTCAAAAATTCATCAAAAATTTCAAACAAACCCATAAAATTAATTATCATCCTCAATATAATACAATTTCATCAAATTCATAACTTAAATCTTTAAATAAACTCATATTTTCATCTCTAACAACATCAAATAAAGAATGACAAATATGAGTTTATTTGAAGATTTGAGTTACAAATTTAATGAAATTTGTTTTATATTAAAGAATATAATTAATTTTATGGGTTTTGGTTAAAAATTTTGATGAAATTTTGAATTTTGTAAAAAAAAGGATAACGTTATTGATATTTTAAAACAAAAAATTAAATTGTCACTTAAAATTAAAATAAAACACCAAATCGGAAAGAAAAAAAAAGATAAAAGACTAAAATGTTAACTGAAATTAAATTAAGGGACCACGAGTGGTATTTAGTGTATATAATATTATCCTATGTTTTACAAGAAAATCAGGAATTTGTTACGGCAAATTTAGCAGCTAATTTGTACCAAGCAAACAAATTTAGTGAGGGATTAATTACAAAATTGTTTTCGAAAATGAGACCCAAATATTAAAGGAAGTTATTGTGAAATTGAAGTCATTAAATGCATTCAAATTGGTTTATTATGCGTTCAGCGGTTCCTTAATGCAAGCCCAACAATGTTAGCAATTGTTTCATATCTCAACAATCACTTCATTGAATTGCCAATTCCCCAAGAACCTGCATTTTTCTTCCATAGTAAAATAGACGCAAAAGAAATTCCACAAGATTCAAGTTCTCTATAATTTGTTAGATTAATTACTTGTCTATAACTTAATTTCTTCCTTGATATTTTTTTTTTCGTCGTCCATGAATTTTTTAATTGTATGATAAAATGTTATTTGGAAACTTTAGGGTCTGTTTACCTTTTGATAAGGAGGAAAAATATATTATAAGGTAAACAATTGTTTATATTTTCTAGAAATAATAAAAATATCAAAAGTGTTTTCATTATTTCTAAAAATATATATTAAGATATATCTAATATTTCATGTGTTTGTATTTAAGAAGGTTATCTCTTCATCAACTATGAGTGGTTATTGGAAAGGAGGAGGTCAAGCTCTCAAATTTTTAGAGTGAATATTTTTGTAATATGTCTATCAATTATGCTCTTGTAGAATTATAAACTTGAATTATGTTTGATTTTCTAATCATATCAACATCCTCTTGAATACACTTCGAATTCTCTATCTTGTCATGTCATTTTGGATGGAAGTCAAGTTGACATTTTTTGGTATGAAAAGGAAGACGGTAGAGGACAATTTTTTTGCAGGATAGCTAGATATGCATTTTTGTGGTTCTTTTGTTAATGATAGTAAGTTTAATGGAAGTCATTAATGAGTCAATTGATGTGGGTTTGGTTAAAATTTTGTCCTGCATTGGAGGCTGTTGTCATTTGGTAGGAGGTGCTTCTATCATACTACTATGCTTCACAATGAAGTTTTGTTGTCATTTAGTTTTTTCTTGGTTTGATTATGTTAAAAGCAATAAAAACAGTTTCTTGTTGTCATTTAGTTGTTTTAATATTCAAACTTGCACGATTACACAATTAGAATTAGACACTGCTTGTTGCCATTGCTTAATAACAGACTTAGAACTGAAGAACCATTAGCACAACTTTGTAGTTTGTGAAATGCTGAATGTGTAGTTCTACAGAATGAAATCATCAAACCACAAATCCTGCTTTTACATTCTTATATATAATAAGAGCTTCTTCCATTATCTTAGGTTGAGCCAATGCTTTGGCTCTTTTTGCTCCCGATGGATGAGTAGCACTTGTGGGCACACTTTTAGCCTCGTCAAATTTTCCCATCTTTTCGTAGACTTTAGGGACCATTCGGGGATCATAGCCAGCTGATGCCATTAGTAGAAGCCCAATGTAATCAGCTTCCATTTCATGCCTGCAAATTGTGAATAAATTCGGTTGGATAAATATCTTAATTAAGTAGTATAAACATTTATCATAAAAGTACTTAACTATAAGTCATTTCTATAATAAAAGATAAAATAAAGGCAAATTATTTTCATATAAGACATAATTTGTTTTCATAACCTATCCTGTAGAACTTATGAAAATGAGCTGAAAAACACTTATAATCATGTCAGAAACTGTTTTCATAAGTTCTCTGAAACAATATCACAAGTATTTATGTCAGTAGATAAACTCAAATAAATCAATCCAAACAAGCATGCAACACAGTATTTTAAGTCAGTACTCCAAGTTAAGGTGCAATTCAAAATGAACCAAAGAAACCATGTCAAATCATGGTTAGATAATCATAATAGAATGTTAAAAGATTGATATTGTTGAATCCATAGACAAGTTAAGGTCACACAGTTCATGAACCTATAAGGAAAAACAATTAGTATAAACAAACTGAAGAACACATGACACAAAAGTAACATTTAAATAGGAATGGCTACACAGATCAAGAAACTGTTTTCGAATGCAAGTACGCTGCTTATATTAAGCCTGTTTGGATCTTCTATGTTTACGATCTTCATGTTGGTATAGACTAACAGACCCTAATGATAATCGAAGTGCCCGCACGTGCGAACAACAAATCTGTGTTCGATTGATGAATGACTGGCAAAAGAATGGTACTGTGGTTTTGTTACTAATGTGAACCATAGCAGAATATCATTCAGTGTATCCTCTTGTTTATATCTCTATCATCTCCTGCATATGTCTCTGCATATCTCTAACTCATTCTATCTTAATTTTTAATGTTGTGTTTACAACTTTTAAGCGGGTGTTTGTCCTGGCGGTGGATTGGACACAGCTACGTGGTGAGACAGAATTTGAAATATCTAGCTTCGCAAAATCAAGGTAAAAACGGCATTGGGACGCGAGATTTTAGTTTGAACGCAGAACCAAACAAGCTATAACTTTATTTTGTTGCCGAGGCATGTGTCTAAGAATCTCTATCAACGAAATGAATCTAATACAACTAAAGAATAACACAAAATAAATTGATTAGAAAGAGAGATAATGAGTTAATCATACCGTCTAGTTATTCGTTCTTGAAAGGCTTTGATAAAATAAGTTATGACAGATTGATTAAGCAAACTTTGCAATGCCATAATCGACAGCGTCTTTGTAAACCTTTCGGCACCGTGTTGGGCCACAATATGCGCAATCTAATTAACAAGAAAACCAAAATCAACAAATAACTCTTTATTATCATTAGCAAAAATTAGCAACTTATAAACAAGAGTGCTAGCAAGATACACTCTAACACACTTTCTAACACAATCTCTTTTATTGGTTATAATTCTCATAGATCCCACAAAACCATGAGGGTTCCATATGAAGTTAGTGGAACCCATTTGGATGTTAACCAATTAAAGATAGAGTGTTGAAAAATGTGTTAAAGAGTGTCTTCCAAACATTATTCAATAAACTATAGTTCTAGCTTAGGTTCTACAACCACAGTTGCGATCAGATTATAGCAACCGCAATTGCAGCCTAAGTCTATATAGCATTAACACCTTAGTTGGAAGTCTTATCAAATATGACACGTATTAGTTTCTAACACCTACATAACACACACAAACACGTTATTACATTAAATCACTTCAATTTTCTAAATACCGGTGACTATGTGTTAATATCAAAATTGTATCCATATCTACGTCAGTGCTACATAATGTAGAGCTGCATTTTGCGCCAATATCAAGATTTGGGACGTAACCAAACCTACAACAACAATTTAAAATCATATACCACCTCTGTCCTTAAACATAAAACCTTCTTGAGATTTTTCTGTCTCTTTTTATTAGACCTTTTTCACTTTTTCAACTGCGTTAATTATTTTTTTTTATTAACTTACCTTGAATTATATTAAATCTTACCACAATAAAACCATTAACTAATCTCTCTCTTTTCAAGAGTAAAGTTTTATATTTAGGGAGGGAGACATTAATAATCTTAAAAACAAAAGTTTATAGGCAAAGTAAAATCATCAAATACCTCATGAGTAATACAAGTTGCAATCTCAAAATCATTTCCAAAATGCTCAAAAAAAGCATTAGACATAACAAACTTCCCACCAGGGTAACAGTCACAAGCAACATCAGGATAACGAACAACCAAAACCTCCCAATTCAATCCATCCAAATGCGCCGTAGAAGGCGGCGATCTTCGAATTAAACGCAACCAAATTCGGCGTAAAAAAGTAATCTCTTCAGCAGGCCTCATTTTCTTCACCTCTTTATTCAATGCATCAATAATTTTATCAACAATCGTTGAAACCCTAACACAATCTGGATGCGTTGAATCCAATGTCCTCCCTTCGAAACCTTTCTTAATTTCTTCAAACTCTTCTTGACCTCTATTTCTCTCGAAGGAAATCGTTGGAAGAATGAAACGCGTTCGGTTTGTGAACGGAACGGTTTCGTGTTTTTCGAATTTCCACTTTAAACCAGCGATGAAACCACTTGGAATTTCTTCAGGTTCCACAGAGTAGAATCTAGTGGATTCAGATATGAATGGATTATGAAATTTATTTTTGATTTTGACATTGGAGAAAATTGAAGAGAATGCAGAGAGTGGAAGCTTTTTTGATCTGTGATAAAGCATCATGGTTTGTTCTTCGTTGAATTGAAGGTTCGAAAATGGAGATGAAGAAATGTAAGGTTAGGTTTAAGTGTCATTTTATAACTGTAATGAAATAGAATGAGTGTGACGATTAGGTAACGGAAGTAAGTAACACTGTAACAGAATTCATAAGAATCGTTCATAAACAAAAACGGAGAGTAATCAACCAGATTAGTGTCTAATTTTGTAACTTTCTTATGGTTTGAAAGCAATTAGTTGTTTCCTCGACTAGTTCTTAATTCCAACAAGAATGACCCAACTCATATTCGTCATGTCATTAGTGTTTAATATAAGTTGACCATAATTTAAGTAATAATAGTTCATAATAATTAATTATTATCTATTATAAAAATAATTAATCTTGACACAATAATTGCATAAATTTCCAAATCCTTAAAATAAGAGAGGAAAAACAATTTGTTATTAAGGTAACTTTTCCATGGGAGCATTTGTATAAAACCCTGCAACTGTATCATAAAATTTGAAAATATTATATAAGATTTTTATGTTATATAAGAAGTTGGTTCACATTTACAATGTAATTAATTATTACTATTGATGTGAAAAGACTTCTTTCATAAGTGATTTATAAAGTATCTATATCAGCATTCTTTTAGCTTTGTATTCTATCCTTAATCGGCCTCATAAAGGAACAAATTTTATGTACTTCTTTCTCATTAAATATATTGATGTAAGTAGAGACACGTTTCACATATTTTTTTTCGATATTTTTTGTTCAAGTTTTCGATATGCCTTTTACCAATTATAAAGGAGAGCATGGTATGTTTTGTTCCAATTTGTCTATCAATTGATGTTATGAATAAATTTGAGAAAGAGGTTAATTTCATACGCCAGACCAATAATAGTGAATAAATTATATTAAAGTCCAATATTTAATAAAGGATAATAATTTTAAGGTAATTGTAACTTACCTTAAGTATCTTCAGCAGTGGTGGCCTTAAGTATCTTCAGCAGTGAATGCGTATTGGGCCTCAAATTTTCAGAGCATCAATTTTTTTATACTAAAAAATAAATGGTTAAATAATATTTGTAGTCTATTAATTTTCAGTTAACATTTTAATTTTTTATCTTTTTTTTATTTGGATTATTTATTTTAATTTTAAGTGACAATTTAATCTTTTATGTTTTAAAATATCAATAATATTATCTGTTTCTTTTTTTTACAAAAAATCAAGAAAAATATCAAAATTTTCAAAAAAAATAAAAAAAAAATAATTATAATCTTTAATATAATACAAATTTAATCAAATTAATAACTTAAATCTTTAAATAAACTCATATTTTCATTTCCAACAACATTAAATTCATCAAATAAAGAATAAAAATATTGGATACAAATATTCATCAAATATTGGACTTTTGTGATAAAAATATTGAACATGACACCTTCTCCATTACAATTCATCAAATCCATGTGTTAAATTGATGAATTTGCATATATTGAAGATGATAATTAATTTTATGGGTTTGTTTGAAAATTTTGATAAATATTTTGAATTTTTGTAAAAAAAAAAAGATAACATTGTTGATATTTTAAAACATAAAAGATCAAATTGTCACTTAAAATTAAAATAACGGATCAAATCGAAAAGAAAAAAAAGATAAAAGATTAAAACGTTAACTGAAATTAAGTTAAGAGACTGTAAGTGCTATTTAGCCAAAATAAATTGTATAATAAAAAATATGTGGTGTAGAGAATTATATAATAAAAATTTAACAAAGTTTGAGGAGTTCAATGTTTTTTCTTTTAAATTTTTAAGCCTAAAATTCTAAATTTACAAATTATTTGCCCTTATAGTTGAATATGTAAAAAAATATAGATTTTTTATAATTCTTACCAGAATTAGAACCCTTCTCCTACTTTTTAATTGATTGTGCGGGATGCTGGTACCACATATTCGAATTGATAAATACATTGTATAATTTTTTATATAATTTTTTGTAATTTTGATTTGAACATTCCAATGTTTACTTATTATATTGGCTTAATTGCAGTTTTGGTCCATCTATTTTAGCTGAATCGCGAAAGTAGTCCCTCCATTTTGTTTCTCTCCAGTTTTGGTCCCCAAATAGAATTTTAGTCCAAAATTTGATGAAATTTTATTTTTTAAAGCCGTACTACACCATTTATGGTCATATATTTCAGGTACCACATATTCGAATTGATAAATACATTGTATAATTTTTTATATAATTTTTTGTAATTTTGATTTGAACATTCCAATGTTTACTTATTATATTGGCTTAATTGCAGTTTTGGTCCATCTATTTTAGCTGAATCGCGAAAGTAGTCCCTCCATTTTGTTTCTCTCCAGTTTTGGTCCCCAAATAGAATTTTAGTCCAAAATTTGATGAAATTTTATTTTTTAAAGCCGTACTACACCATTTATGGTCATATATTTCAGGTACCACATATTCGAATTGATAAATACATTGTATAATTTTTTATATAATTTTTTGTAATTTTGATTTGAACATTCCAATGTTTACTTATTATATTGGCTTAATTGCAGTTTTGGTCCATCTATTTTAGTTGAATCGCGAAAGTAGTCCCTCCATTTTGTTTCTCTTCAGTTTTGGTCCCCAAATAGAATTTTAGTCCAAAATTTGATGAAATTTTATTTTTTTAAAGCCGTACTACACCATTTATGGTCATATATTTCAGGTACAATTGTTGGAAATGAGATCTTGAGGCATTGTGTGACTTAAAAAAATCCAAAAAAAAATGAAATTTCATCAAGTTTTGGACCAAAATTCTGCTTGGGGGACCAAAACTGTGGAGAAACAAAATGGGGGGACTAATTTCGCGATTCAGTTACAATAGGAGGACCAAAACTGCAATTAAGTCTATTATATTTATATATATCACTACAAGAATAACATTAATTTAGGATCAACTTAAAAATGATTTTGTGGCTGAAAAACTCAACAAATTACTAATAAAAAAACTCATAAATATTGTAATTTAAATTGTTTGTTATAAGTGACTGAAAACACCTCACAAATAAAAAAAATTCGTTTTAGTTTATTGTAACTTTTGTGAAGGCTAAAAAACCGTCACAATTAGAGAAAAAAAATTATTTGAATATGTGGCAGAAAACACTCTCACATCGAAGTTTAATTTGAAATAAAACAAAATTTTGTAACGACATATACCTTTTCTCACAAAATTCAGACCATTGCAGCATAATATTATATGGACACAGTTGACATTTGCATAATATTATATATATATATATATATATATATATATATATATATATATATATATATATATATTTAAAAATATTTTATAAATCTTTTATTCTATAAATTTCATTGGGCCAATTTTACATTATCGTAGGGTGAACAAAAACCCGATACCCTCCTAGAATCCGATAAAATCGACCAAAAATGAGTATAACTTTCCGGATACAGTTAGATGTTAGGTTTAAAATAGTTAAAAAATCGAGCTTAATTTGGTTTATTCGATCGAAATCAGATGTTAATTGTAAGTCCATTGAAACCATTATTTTTTAGTATCCCATATCTCTTTCTTTACCACAGAGTACTCCTTCTTTCTTTTCACTCCACAACCCTCACACATGTTCTTCATACTCTTCTGCATTTCTTCAAAACCATTGCTTAAAAAAACACATTTAAGAGCATAAAGTTTAAGTTTACTAAGATGATTATGTTTATCAACAAAAGTTATGTATCTAAAGAATTTCAATGGTAAATCAATAAAAATTAATGCAACGGAAAAACATTTCAAGAAACTTTAAGAATATGTTTGAAATTGTAACACATAGACCTAGGAATTAATGGTTGGAGGGACCATTAGGGAATATGTTCGCATTAATTTTGGTATGGTACTTGGAGTTTTCTGGTGGTTAAATATATATTTATAAAGTGTTACGCCTAAAGTGTTATATTAATTTAGTAACATTGTATTGTATTGAATAAATATTTTTTTAAATCAATTCTTGGATTGAAAGTTAATATCATATTTATAATATATGATTACACTATTAAACTTTAACCTTAATGTATCATGATGACAAAGAAAATAACTATACATTAATGTCAAAATTTATCATCGAATTATTAATTTTAAAAATATTTATTCGATACGATGTTATTGAATGAGTGTAATTTTTAGTGTAATATAATTCTACGAGTATAATTTAATATCTCATATATATATAGGTATCTATCACGTGAGAGAAATATTCATATGAGAGGGTGAAATAATTAAATTTTGACTATACAATTATATATGATTAAAAGTGTCACATGACCACTTAAAAAAGACACATCATTTTTGTTTTGGTCTTAACCATTCATATCAATAACTAAGAGTAATTCATCTCAGACTCTCATTATAAAATTCTCTCATTTGATATGTTTCTATATATATTATCAAAAATAAAATAATTTAAGATATAATATGTTTCTATTTATTTGTTAGGAGTGTTGAATGAGTGAGAAATATCGCTAAAGCCTATAAGCCTATAACTTTTCTATTGTTAAACATAGGGACGACAACACAACTTGCACGCGTACATTTCCATCAAACCCGTTTTAATTTCGGCAGAGAATATCCACTTTGATTTAATGCGGGTGCAGATTTTCTTTGAAATGAAAACTCGAGAGCGAGGATGAGTTTGAGAGTGTTGATATCTATCCCGCACCAAAACCTGTTCCGCTAGTATTATTATTGTCATTTTTAAATTATATATATATGTATATATTTAATATTTTTCTCAATGTTAAAAGTTATAATTTTCTCTCTTTAAAAAATATGATTTTAATATTTTTAATTTTATTATTGTAAACCTCGCCACGAGCAAGATGCGGATTTAAATTTTACACCCATTAAAAATAAGAATGGAGACAAATTTTCTCCAACTAATCGAATGCGGGATGGAAGAAATAAAAGTTGTTTCTGTGTCACCTTTTTATCATGTCTAGTCTAACATAAAATAAACGTGAAAAATAAGAATACATGTAACATAAAATCATCATTAAAAATAAGAATAGTACATCAACTATAAATAATAACTCCATACTTCCACATTTGTACACATCAACTCAATTTAAATCAACATGGTTCTAAAAATTTCATCAATGGTCTTTAAAGTGAAAAGACACAAACATGAGCTAGTGAAACCATCTAACCCTACTCCTAATGAACTTAAATTGTTATCAAACATAGATGACCAACTTGGATTTCGTTACCATGTTCCACTTATATTTTTGTATCGTTACAATCCATCAATGCTAGGAAAAGACCCTGTTCAAGTCATAAGAGAAGCACTCTCTAAAACACTTGTGTTTTATTATCCTTTTGCTGGAAGACTTATGGAATGTTCTAATGGAAAACTAATGGTGAATTGTAATGGAGAAGGTGTCATGTTCATTGAGGCTGATGCTGATGTCACACTTGATGATTTTGACAACAATTTTGTTCCTCCATTTCCTTGTTTTGATGAGTTGCTTTATAATGTTCCAGGATCAGATGGAATTATTGATTCTCCTTTGCTTCTTATACAGGTTTGTAGATATTGTAAAATTTATATTGGTAATGTTACTGAGCGATGCAACACTGATGTAACATTATATCCACGTAATTTGATTCTTTTTCAAACAATAATATTAGTGATTAATCTTGAAAATGAATTTTAATTAGCTAGTTTCCAAAGGGTGGCTATTGCCATGTTGTACGAATATTACAAAGTATAAATAAATAAAAAATTACTCTTTAATATAATTATCCTTTCAAACTATTAGGTCCATTTATATTTTATCAGTTTAAATATCTTTTTAATTCTTGTAAATTGTATTTCATTTTTATAATATCAGAAAAATTTATTTTTGATCCATTTCAAGTGGATGTACAAAAAAGTTAATTAACAAAGGGAAACGTGAACTAAACGTTTAAATGTCCAAAAACTATTTTCAGTTTTAACAATTTTCAGTTTTAATTTCTGAAAAATATTTGTTTCGATTTCATCCTTGTAATATCCAAAAACTTTTTTGTTGGTCCATAACGTTAAATGAACGTTACAAAAATGTGAGCCGACAAATAGAAAAAAACGCAAAATACAAATTTAAATATTAATAATTCTAAACAAATTTAACCAAAACTATATTTAAATAACAAATAAAAATAATTTGTATACTTATTTATAATAAAATAAGTATACAAACTCCAATAGGAATACAAATTTAAATAATTATTATAAACAAATTTAACCGAAATAATATTTAAATAACAAATAAAAATAAGTAGTATACAAATTATTTTAATATTTAAATTAATATTTCCATTGGAGTGCTACGATTGGTCCACGTTTTTCTCTATTTGTTGACTCACTTTTTGTAACATTCATTTTACATTAAGGACCAAAAATAAAGTTTTTGGATATTGCATGATGAAATCCTAACAAATATTTTTCAGAAACTAAAACTAAAAGTTATATTTACAGTGACAAAATATATTTAAACGTTTGATCTACGTTTCTCTTTATCAATTAATGTTTTTTGTAATGTTCATTTGACGTTATGGACAAAAAGTAATTTTTTTTTATATTATAGAAATAAAATTCAAATAAATTTTTTATAATAATTAAAACTAAAAATTATTATATTTACAGAAATAAAAAATATATTTAAATCTATTTATCCAAATATATCTTTTATTAATACTAGTACTAATCAATTATTTTAAAAAAAATAAATAAATTGAACGCATTCATATATAAATAGTATTTTTTTTAAATATCTACGCATAAAATTGACACAATAAATTTAATACATATTTTTCTTGATATATTTTAAAAAGACGATATAGACTTATAATAAGAGGCGAAGGCAAGAAGCCTATGTAAGATCCTACGTGATAAGGCTTAATAAATCTAGGTTCTTTTTACACGTTGGTACTCCTTTTTTCTTTAGGATTTTTTATAAAAATATCCTCTTTTTTTAATTTTAATACTAGATTGCCTCACTTCCAAAAAAATAATTCTAAAATGTCATATTTTGTAGCCCCAGTTGCAGATCGCAACTTGGGGATGCGACTTCCTGAAGAAAAAAAATTCGAACCTCACTAGATGGTCGCATCCTGGGGATGCGACCTCCTACTTGCTTAATTTTTTTTTTGTTGAATTTTGTTATTTATTATTGGGTATATTATATTTATTATTATTAAATATTTTAAAAATAATGATAACATTAAAAAATACAAAATATTATTATAAATAATAAACATAATTAATTTAATAATATTATATAAATTTTAATGATTATTATAATAATAAAAATAATAATAATAATAATAATTTTAATAATAATAATAATAAAAAGAAAATTCTATTAATAAAATAAAATAAAAATACATTAACATATAAGCATAAATACATTAAAAATAATAATTTTAATAATAATAATAATTTTAATATTAATAATAAGAAAATTATATTAATACATTAAAATAAAATTACATTAAA
>NC_021167.2:22087613-22091734 GCF_000331145.2 Cicer arietinum | reverse complement strand
CAGCGTTTGGACAATGTTTCTTAGTATGACCAGATACCCGACATAATTCGCACTTTCTTGGGACTCTATCTGTAGTGTCCATTTCTGTTCTAATGCGCTTGCTCTTTGGGCGACCTTTCTTGACTCTTCGTATTAGTGGATTGTGACACACCTTAACACCTTCATATTGTGGCCAATATCCTTCGTTTGGTATCGGTTGGAACGCTTCACTGTAGACTTTAAGTACTGTTTCCACCTTGTACACATCGGATATAAGGCTCCAATAATCATATTTGATGCTAGAACATGCTGCTATCACAAGTGAACAAGGCATATGTTTAGCTTGATATTTTCCACAATCGCACCACTTGTTAGGAAGATTTACACTGAAATGATCAATTGGTCGCCTTCTTTTGGAACTACTGTCTCATGGACCATGAAAGTATGGTTGCTTCGATCAAAACTATCGACTCTATGACTATTTGATTTACGTATTTCCGATTTCATAAAAGTCGTGCATTTTTCTGTGTATATATGACCAGAAGCTAAAATTGATGTGTGTTGTTTTGCCATGGTTGGAAATAGTGTACCTGTTTTATAATATGTTGATTGGACCAAAGCAGTGATGGGAAGGTTGTGTGGTTCTTTTAATACTGCGTTCATCGACTCCACAAGGTTGGTGGTCATTGACCCCAACGTCTACCTCCATCAAATGCTTGAATCCAATCTTGTCGCGGTATATTGTCTAACCATTTCAAAGATTTTGGGGTTACGATGCCAATTTCTCTGCGGTAGTATCGATATGTAGACTCATTGATTGAGTAACCTGTATTGAAACAGCAGACAATGCATTATTACACTAATTATAAAACTTCATAATTTAATTTTTAATTAATGATAAGAAGTAAGAATTAAATTATTACCCATAGAAATAACCTTGTTCTTCAAAGCATTATCCTTAAATTCCCTTGCAAAATTTTGTGAAATATGTCAGACGCAAAACACATGCTTTGATGGAGGATGTTGCCACCCATTATTTAGATTATTGTAAGCACTTTTGATAGATTTGTGTCTATCTGAAATCAAACAAATGTTGGCTTGTGGAGTGACGTGTGATCTCAAATTTCTCAAAAAGAAACTTCAAGCCTCTTTTGTCTCACCTTCCACAAGAGCATAAGCAATTGGAATGATATTGTTGTTCCCATCCTGTGCAACTGCTACCAATAGAGTTCCCTTATACTTGCCGTATAAACAAGTTCCATCAACTTGTACAATTGGTTTTCAAAATTTAAACGCAGATATGCATGGAACGTAAGCCCAAAATAGTCTATGAAAGATTGTCATACTATTTATCAAACCATGTTCATTATAAGTTGGGATTGTTTCCATTTTAATAATGGTTCCTATAGCAAACGTTTGCATAACTAATAACCATCGTGGAAGTTGATTGTAAGACTCTTCCCGATTGCCATAAATTTTTTCGGTTGCCTTATTTTTTCCCAACCAAGCCTTTCTATAACTAATTGTGTAGTTATACAAAGCCTGAATCTGAGCAATAATGACCTTCAATTTGATTGAAGGGTCCATCCTCATAACTTGCATTATACTTGCACATATCATGTTAGAATCGAGCTTTGTATGATCTTGTGATAGTGCAGAATTTGTGCATGTATGATCATTCAATTTCCCAATCACCCACAATTCATTTTTTTTGCGTTTTGAAGCTCTACATCTAAACAAACAATTTGGATGTGAACAAATAATAACGTACCTTTCTAAATCTGATTTTTGCACCACAAAGTTCAATCATTGTTTTAGATGATAACGTTTGATTGCATGTACACATTCATCCTTGTTCTGAAAGTTCATTCCAACTTCAAGAGTTCCACCTAAATTTAGGACTTCGTCAATGAACATGTGATCAAATTCAGTTGGTTGGTTTGCGGTGGATAGATTGATGTTCTTCATGTGGAATGATGGATCGAATACAGGTGGGATAAGTTGATCTTCTGCTTCCATATCTTCATCAACATCATCATCGTCAGAATCACCAGATGATTCATCGAAGTATGTTTCATCATCTTCACTATAATCACCTAATTCTTCCTCATTGATATTATAATGGACACTAAGTGGAAGATCACATTGTGGACTTGTTGGGAGAGATTCGTGATGAAGTTGTTGGGAGACATTGTGGACATGTTGAGTTTGTTCATTTTGGCTAGAGTATGGTTCATAGTGTTGTGATGGGATATAGTTGGGATTATGCATGTTTGAGGTTGATGGTTGATTTGTTGAAGTAGGACCACTTTCAAATGTAATGTATAACTCAATGGTGCCAAGTTGTGACCATTGTGCATAAACATCAAACATGAGTTGAACATCTTCGTCATCACAAACCTTCATCAATTCAAATATGGTTGTATTTTCACCAAAGAAGACAAGGTGTCGATAAACTATATCAGTTATCGTCACGCTGTCGTCGAACTGCAACTTTTTCTTAATGACATTCTTTAGACGAGCAAGGTTGCTGCTAGAATGTACTTTGAACGCCTTTTTGTAATCACTTACAAATGTTTTCCCTTCAACTCCATCGACAATTGAACCATTGTAATAAACAATACAAATGACCTGTTGAGAAGCCATGATTATGTAATTGATAGAATGTATGATGAGATAGAAGGTATCATGAGATAGAAGGTGTGGTGATATAGTGTGATCTAGTTTTCTATTTATAGAAGTTAGTAGGATTGAATAGATCAATTTGATTGGTCCACCTAAAACTATGAGGATTGATATTTTTCTACTAAACCACAACCGTTGATAAATAAATTTGGATGGTCAAGATTAAAGATTGAATAGATCAATTTGATTGGTCCAACTAAAAGTATGAGGATTGATATTTTTCTACTAAACCATAACCATTGATAAATGAATTTGGATGGTCAAGATTAAAGATTGAATAGATCAATTTGATTGGTCCAACTAAAAGTATGAGGATTCATCATCAAACATCCACATCCATCGATTAAAAGAAATGAGCGGCTGGGATTCATCATCAGGGGATCGTTGCCTGGCCCTGCGACCTCTCAAAGAAGTCGTTTCCTGGCCCTGCGACCTCCTGAAGGGTTCGCAATATGGGGATGCGACCTCCCACGTGGCTGAATTTGAGGATCGCTTTCTGGCCCTGCGATTTCCTATATAAACACCCCAAACCTACATCAACCAACATCATCAAACACACTTCCTCTATCTTAATCTAAAAATCACTATCTCCAACTTCTCAAACACACTTTCTCCGATTTCTCAAACACATTTTCTTCAACTTTACTCATGGAATTATCCAAAAATCATAGAGCTGAAAGTCGATACATTCAAGCATTTGTAAGTATTTTATATTAATGTCTTATATATTATTAATTTATATATTGTTAATTTTAAATTTTATATTAATGTCTTATATATAGAATATTTTATATATTATCAATTTATATATTGTTAATTTTATATTTTATATTAATGTCTTATATATAGAATATTTTATATATTATTAATTTATATATTGTTAATTTTATATTTTATATTAATGTCTTGTCTTATATATTGAATATTTTTTATATTATTAATTTATATTTTATATTATTCGTTTTCAGAATTCCTCGAAGGATAAACTAAAATGTCATGGTCATGCCAACAAAAAACCGAACGAAGCCATATTACCGTATTTGCAACAAGCTGGATTTGGTGAAGTGATCAAACTAGGAAACTACAAGATCGATGTCGGTTTGATTACTGCTATGGTTGAAAGGTGGAGACCAGAAACTCATACTTTTCATCTACCGGTAGGTGAGTGCACAATAACTTTAGAAGACGTATACTATATTTTAGGATTAAATGTGTCTGGTATTCCTGTTAGCGGTTCAAATTTTGTGAACATTAAAGATGTTTGTCAAGAATATTTAGGAGTTATCCCACCTGAGGGAGCAACAAAAGGTAATTCTATTAAATTAAAATGGCTCAAAGATACTTTTGATAATGTCGGTGAAAACGCTTCCGAATTAGAAAAACAAGCATCATGTCGAGCCTATATATTACGTATGATTGGAGGATTGTTGATGCCAGACAAATCCAATAATCGTGTA
>NC_021167.2:22085899-22086170 GCF_000331145.2 Cicer arietinum | reverse complement strand
CATCACCACAACATTTTCATGAAGCTGCAGATATACCGACTCAATACTACGTTCCTTCAGTGCCAACAATACCCACTCCCATTAATCCGATCGAGAGCAGAATTTTCTATAATTTGTTTGGTACTCATTGCACAACTCCTGAGTCGGCTTATGCGGCTTTTGATTCTATGTATAATGTCGAAACTCAAAATTATACGGAAGCAGGTGATAGAGGTTCTAATCCACAAACAGATTACAACGAGGATCAACCACAACAACCTCAAGTTGTTCA
>NC_021167.2:22037741-22085852 GCF_000331145.2 Cicer arietinum | reverse complement strand
TTTTTTTAATGTATTTTTTCTTTTAATTTAATGTATTTTTATTTTATTTTATTAATAGAATTTTCTTTTTATTATTATTATTATTATTATTATTATTATTATTATTCTTTTTATTATTATAATAATAAATATAATATACCCAATAATAAATAACAAAATTCAACAACCAAAGAATATATAATATTAAATACATTATTGAATATATTAAATAATAAAAGTATTTTTATTTTATTAATAGAATTTTCTTTTTATTATTATTATTAAAATTATTTTTTATTATTATTATAATAATTATTAAAAGTTATATAATATTATTAAATTAATTATTTTTATTATTTATAATAATATTTTGTATTTTTTAATGTTAAAATTATTTTTAAAATATTTAATAACAATAAATATAATATATACAATATAATATACCCAATAATAAATAACAAAATTCAACAAAACAAAAATTAAGCAAGTAGGAGGTCGCATCCCCAGGATGCGACCATCTAGTGAGGTTCAAATTTTTTTTCTTTAGGAAGTCGCATCCCCAAGTTGCGATCTACAACTGGGGCTAAAAAGTAGGGCATTTTAGTAATATTTTTTGGAAGTGGGGCAATCTGGTATTAAAATTAAAAAAAGAGGATATTTGTATAAAAAAACTCATTTCTTTATATAATAATCATTGTACCATGTTTAAACAAAGTTCTATCATGATAATACATCAAAAAATGTTAGGTACTTCTTTGGTCATTAAATATATTGATGTAGTAAGGGATAGATGTTGCAATATTTTTCTTCAATTCTTTACTTCATTCAATTTGTTTTAAATAGTGTTACATATAGAGTTGTCAAAAAACCCCAAACACTAAAGTTTTCTTTAATTTTTTTTAATAAGTCTTAAATATTAAATTCTTATCAAAATAATTTTTTTAAAGTCTCAACTTATTATTTTATTATTTTTTATGGGCTTAAGGGAGGGGGTTCAGGAGTCTTAAGCCTTCAATATTTTTAGATTTTTTTTCTTGAAAATTTTTCAAAATTTATTTGCCTCAAAAGATATCAAAAAAATTAAAAAAATATTTTTTTCTCAGAAAAATTTTGCGGGAAAAATTAAATAAAAAAAAACATTTTCTCGAAAAAATAGAATTTTTTTTCTCAAACTAAAACAATTTTAAAAAACTATGTAAATTATTATTTATCGAAAACTTTTCGAAAAAAATGGACCTATAAGCCCACAAAATTTTAGAGGCTTTTTAGTGTTGGAGACCTTCTTTTTTAGGCCATTTTTAACTATGAAATTTTTAATAGATTTGTCAAATTGACAGCTTTAGTTACATATCCATAGATTTTGACTTTTTAATTACATAAAAATGGTAGGTAACTCGTCTCAAGTGTGGTGGTTTCATCTTTTCTCTTCGCATGAACCATACAATGAGTGATGGAAGTGGAATTTCCCAATTTCTAAAAGCCTTATCAGAACTAGCAAATGAGGCAAAAGAGCCTTCAATTCTCCCTATGTGGTGTAGGGAGCTACTATGTGCAAGAGAACCACCAAAAGTTACATGCATCCATAGAGAATACCAACAACTACCACCAGATACCAAAAGCAACTTCATACATCATTCTTTCTTCTTTGGCCCAAAAGAGATAGCTGCAATTCGTGCTCTTCTTCCTCATCATCTTTCTAAATCAACATCATTCAAGATTCTCACTGCATGCCTCTGGCGTTGCCGCACAAAGGCACTTCAGTGGAAAAACTCAAACGAAGAGATTCGTTTGTTGTGCATCGTCAATGCACGTTGTAGGTTAAATCCTCCATTGCCTGAAGGATTTTATGGTAACACTGTTGTTTTTCCAGCGGCAGTTACAACCGTTGGAAAACTTTGTGGTCGACCGTTAGGTTATGCTGTAGAGCTAGTGAAGAATGCAAAAAATGAAGCAACTGAGGAGTATGTGCACTCAATGATTGACTTAATGGAAACTAACGGAAGACCTTGTTTTACTAGGTCAGGGTCTTTTGTGGTATCAAATATTTCAAAGGCTTCTTTAAAAGATTTGGACTTTGGATGGGGAAAGGCTTTATATGGTGGTGTAGCAAAAGCAGGTCTTGGAGACATTCCAGGAGTGAGTGTCTATATGCATTTTACCAATTCTAAAGGAGAACAAGGTAGAGTAGTTCCTATTTGTCTACCAATTAATGCAATGGAAAGGTTAGAGAAAGAGTTGGATAACATACTCAAGGCCAATAATAATGGAAAAATGATATTAAGATCCAATTTCTAATGAGGGATAATATAATCAAGCAAATAATAACTAAGAACTTGTATTGTAATAATTCATTATAATAAACCTTGATAAATGTGGTTATGTTGGTTTTTTTTTTTCAATACCCTATTTTTTTTTTAAATTTATTAAAATACTCTATTTTCAAAACTATATACCAAAATACCTCATTTTTATACTCGCTTACAAAATACTTTGCAAATGGCGATTTCCTTTAGGAAGCTCGAATTTGCAATACTTAAGGCATTTTTCAAAAGAAAAATTAATTTTTATTTTCATAAAAAGACACAAATACAAATTTTAAATTACATAGATTGACTCGAGTTTCCTGTAACATTTGGACAATGTTTTCTTGTATGACTAGTTAACTGACATAATTTTTATTTTCTTGACACTTTTTCTCTAACATCTATTTCAGTTCTAATACGAGTACAATTTAGACGATCTTTTTTAATTTTCAGCATTTTAAGATTGTGTTACAATGTTTCACCTTCATATGTGAGCCAATATCCTTCGTTGTAATTTAAATTTTGTGTTTGTGTTTTTTTTATGAATTATATATATATATATATATATATATATATAATTTGAAAAAAATTGATTTTTTTTTTTTGAAAAATTTCTTAAAGAAGTCATCTTTGCAAACTTGGGTTTTATTAAAGAAGTCCATTTGCATATGCGATTTAATTATAAGTGAGTATAAAAATTGAGTATTTTAGTATATAGTTTTGAAAACTGAGTATTGTGATAAAATTTTTTGACAAAAAGGTTATTGGAAAAAAAACCTGGATATGTTTATTTTTTTCTTAATTATGTATCATATTTATGTTTAATTTAGTGTAAATATTTTGATAAAGTTTTCTTACTAAAATACAAACATAGTATAAAATTCTCCGAAGCCCAACATTACTACTTATCTTTCTTAAATTATACATTGCTTATTAAAATGAGGAATTATGACATCCATTCAGAAGCTAATCCACACAACATATTAGTCTTTTTACTTACAAACAAAGATTTTTGGACTATTACTGGTGAAAATAGAATGATAATTAAGACGACCAAATTATTTCTAACTTTTTCCTACAGATTGTGTCTAACACGATGCTCAACCATACTATCACAAAACATGATTATTATTCATTATATATGGTTTTCAATATATATCTTGGTAGAAATATATTAGCCACCACTACCTATTAGACATCACAACCAATATGCATATCATTTTTGTCCATTCAAAAAATGTACTTTTGAGTTCTCTTTATTATTTGACTGTATACATTTTTATTTATAAAAGTACGTATAATTAATGATAAATTGCCACAACTCTGACTACATGTGAATTATGTTAATATGACAAGAGTCCAAGACCAAGACCAAGATTTTGGTATAACTTTTTACTCATTCTAGAGTTCTTGAATCTATGTTCATGGGATACACCATTTTGTTCCTAAACACTCTTATATTGTCATATTATATTAAACATATATTGATATATTAATCGTTATGATATTTTGTTCACAAAAACTCATATATTGTCATATTATATTAAACCTACGTTCATATATTGATTGTTACGATATTTCTTAACAATTGTAAGACTCATTTCATTTTATTCTCGTTATGTCCATGTTTCTACTTCTGGTCAATTTGAGTCACATATCTATTCAACAAACATATTCTGAACACTCTTCGTCTTTGTTTGGAAAACTAGAAGTAAATTGATAGATTTTGCATAGCTAATTTAGGAACACAACTCTACTTCTTCCTCGTGGGTTTAATGAGGTTAGTTCATGTGTATGATTCAGATAGCTTGAACGAGAATGTCACATTTCTCAACTGTCTAAGGTTGCCCTATGTTGTTTCCCTATTATTAAGTAAATAGTTGAACAAAATATATTATATAGGATGATAGGTTGTTGTTGTGATTATTTCTTCTTATTGTGTTGACTATATATCTCTACTGGTAGGTTGATTGGATTATATGATTAATCGTTGTAATGATTTATTGTGAATAATATGGTTATGCTATTGATCATTGAAATTGAATGAATATTCACAAGAAAATGAGTTTAAATTGTGATACATTTTAAATTTTAATCATGAACTTTGTAAAATACATTTTTTGAGTGTGCACATGGAAAACAATAAGTTTTAAAGGATCTTCTCTTATAGAGAACATTCTAAAAAAGTGTATGATACAACTTAAAGTTGTTTAGAATAAATAGTTGATGTATGGTAATTCGTGTATGCTTAATGTAAAGAGTAAAGGTTAGATAATTCACATACAACAAGTATCATGTGTCACCCAATGTGGACTAGTTCACTCCTCACAACTATTAAATTTTCAATATAATGTTTTAGAGAATGTTTGATTCTTAGCACTTTTAATTTAAATCATTCAGTAGCTTACAATCTATATTCTCTTAGCCTCAAGAGGCTTATAACTTGTATTTTCTTAGTCTCAACAAACTTACAAGATTTTCTCTCAATCTAACATAAAAAGGATTCCTTGAAGAAGTTAAAAGAATATGAAAGAGATTTGTGGGATCTATTTTTTTTTAGAATGACCTAATGAATATTTCTTCAATGGCCTTTTAATTATTCGAAGTCAGTTTTTGCTTAACAGATACATGATGAGCCATGCGAATAATTGAAGTTTAACGATTTACTTATCCAGGTTGATCCATTTTATCATTGTCCTTTATTAAAATAAAATAAAAAAACTTAATTTCGATTATTTTGCAACACTTCAATAAATTTGAATAAAGCAAAATAAAAATTGGAATACCAAATCTCGGCAGGACTAGGCAAAAGTTCAAGGAAACAAATGTGCAGAGTAGCAAACTAGTTAATTAAAGGGATGAATTCATAACAATAGTAATAGAATTCTACCAAATAAAGCCTTTCAAGCTAAAAGCCAAGTCAACAAGTGTGTCTGGACAATTGTTACCCTCTTTATAGATATGAGAGATAAGTTGTAGAAAATGAGAACACATCAAAATTTGATTTTTATTTCATTAGTATTAATTTATAAATTATAATTACACAATTAGAGAATATTATCAAAACAAATTCTTCTAAAAAAACATCAAACACCTTCATCATATTCTCCTGCCATTCATCCAACACAAAAAATCACAAAACCTAGAAATCACAACACTTTGTCTATAACTTTTAATTTTTTTATTTTTAAATTTGGGTTTTAGTTCTCCATTTCTCATAATATGAAACTATTTTGGTTCCTTCTATTTCTGATACGTGGTTATTTGATTAATGGTGTGATAGTGATGTTATACTAATGAATTGAAAAAAAAAATGAGAATGCATCCATATTTAATTTCCATTTCATTATTAATAATAATATTTATTAAACTATATATAGGGCCATTTCATTATTTAACTCTTGCAAATAATATATGTCTAATCACAATTTAATTTCGGTGACTTAGATCTATATAAAATGTTTTTCTATAGATATTAAGCCTAAATGGACAACAATTGGCAATTTTCACGAAGCTGTCAATATCACACAACAAATTGGCAATTAACTTATTACAAAGTCAAATCTACCTAAAGAAAACAACCACTAATTTTTGGTGTCATATGGAACATAGACAATTACCACTTCTATAAGCTGATTACAAAGTCATAGTTGCCTAGTGGATCTTGACTTAATGAATCATGGAGGGTGAAATAATGCAACAAGGTTGGTCTCAAGTTTGAAGAAGCATAAAAGGAAAATTACCTACCCTACTTGCCATGCCAATCACCAAAAACTTCCTTTTGACATCTTTTGATTTATTTAAACCCTTCATTAATTCTTTATTATTGTTGGCATGCCATTACAAAAGTAGTAGGTTTCATATTAATACTTTAGCTAAACACTTTTCTAATTTCACAAAACCAATTAAGAAATTACTTCTTTTGTCCTGTTTTGTATGTGCTTTAAAGTTTTGAAACATGAATTAATTAAGAAATATAATTTATATTATATGTTTTATAAAAAATATTGTTCCTATAAGATACTAAATTAATAATGATTTAGATATGTAAAAGAAAAATAATAATGCTTAAGTATTATTATAATTATGCTGCTATGTTTGTTGAAGAGTGTATTAAGATAAATCCAAAACCTTTGTAGAAAATAAGAGCTGAAAACTCTAATATTAATAGTTGACTTTATTAGAAAAAAGTATATTTCTAATACTATAAAGAGTAATAATAATTAGTCTTTTTCTTTGTCTTGCCATTGAAGAAAAGCGAAAATGAAACTTTTTATGAGTATAGAAAAGCAGGTATTATGAAATCTAGGCAATTATTTTCTTGTCATAATGAACACATGCAAATATTAATCATCATAACAACTAATAAATTGACTAAAAAAAAAACTAATAAAAGAGTTGCAAGTATTTTACATATAGTACTAGTATATGGAGTGTGATTGGGGATTGAGTAGTAGTGTAGTAACATATTCCCAGGCTGTGATTCAATAGGTAGTAGTGCAAATAAACTAAAAAACAAGGAACATAATAAGAAATTAAGATAAAACTGAAAATATAAAATAAATAAAAGAGGACAACCCACAAAAGCTAGGAAACTATAGTGTTCATTGTACAATATAACTATCAAAAGTAAGACTCTTCAAAAATTGTTTTTTAATAAATAAATTTTGATTTAAAACCTAAACATTTTTTTTTAATCTTATATCATGACAACTATAAGGTTACTAGCTTCAAGCAAATAGAGCCACTTATGTCTTGACAAAATGTCTACATATGAAGCTAATGAAAACATTTTTTATTTAAATCGTTTATCATATATTTTGTATTTGTCAGTATCTATTTATTTATTTTTTTCTATTGTGTTAATGTATGTTAATCATAAATATTAATTTTTTGTATATTTAATTTTTTTTCTTGTCTTTGAAAATCATTTTCTATCAATTTAAAAATTTAACAATTTCGAAAAGAAAAATAATCGAAAATTTGATAGTAGTTTATGGAATTGATGAGCTTAATTGAAAATATTAATTGGTATGAAGGGTTAATGAGAAGTACAATAAATTATACTAAATTTGTGTATTCTCTTTATTATTAGTATAGATTAAGGTTTAACTATGCTTTTATTTCTTATTTTATTATAAAAATAGTTTATCTATTTTAAAATATAATTTTTTATCCTTTAATTATCACATTTATTGTATTATTTTTTTAATTATAATTTAGATTTTTTATTTTTAAAATGATGATTTTTATTTTCAATATTGTGATTTATTGCTCTAATGATAAATTTAAATAGAAAACACCACTATTAAAGGTCAAAGATCATTTTATTGTTTATATATAAATAAGATTGGAAATGAGAAAAAATATAAAAATTTAGGTTTAATTGCAGTTTAAGTTCCTATATTTATATTGATAGACGAAATTAGTCTATCTATTTTAAAAGTCGACAATTTTGATCATTCTTTCAGATTTTTAAATTAAAAAACTAACAATTTAATATACAATTTATATGATATAGAACCATCTAGATGTATTAATTATTTATATGTTATTAATAAAATTAAAAATATGAAAAATTTCTAAAATTTAAATTTAAATTTTTACGGTATATTATTTCAATTTTCTGATACTCTACAATGTATCGTCTCATGTAATCATTTTTTAGTTAAAATATTAGAAAAATTAATCAAAAATATCAATTTTAAAAATAAAAATACCAATTTTATAAATTAATATAAATAGAAACATTAAAACTACAATTAAATCAAAATTTTAAATATAATAGTTTGATTTAGTAGTAAAATAAAATAAAAAATATATTTTTGTGACCGAAATAAAAATAAAAATAAAAAGAAATACATAAAAATTGTTTAACTCCCAACTGTCACTGTCTTCCTTCCTCCACTCTCTCATCTTCCATTTCCCAAATCTCCCATTAACATGTCAAACTAACAAGTAACAAACCCCTTTCCTCCAACTTCATCCTTTTTATCAACTAAAGCCTTTTCATATTCTCATCATCACCATGCTTTCTCGCAAACTCTTTCAATCTCAGCTGTCCACGTCAGCATCACATCTTCCCCCACCCCAACCTCACCACCACAACCACATCTTAATTCCTCTCCTCGCCGTCACCGCCGCCATACTAACTCTCCTCCTCCTCCTCACCTTCCTCTACCGCCGCACCAGAAAAAAACGCACCGCCCCATTCTCCTTCACCACCGAAAACCCTCCCCACCGTTTCTCATACTCCCTCCTCCGCCGCGCCACCAACTCCTTCTCAACTCCCCTCGGCCATGGCGGCTTCGGCACCGTCTTCTCCGGGAAACTCCCTTCTCCTTATTCAAAACTCATCGCTGTTAAGCTAATGGACACTTCTTCTCTCCAAGGCGAACGCGAATTTCACAACGAACTCTTCTTCTCTTCAAGGCTTCGTTCTCTTCATATAATTCCACCGTTAGGGTTTTCGTCTGATCCTAAACGACGTCGTTTTCTACTCGTTTACCCTCTCATGCAAAACGGCAATCTTCAAGACGCGCTTTTGAAACGTAAGTGCTCTGAACTTTTTTATTGGAGAAAAAGATTTGAAATTGTTTTGGATATAGCTAAGGGACTTTGTTATCTTCATTGTTCTGATCCTCCTGTTATACATGGAGATATTAAACCTAGTAATATTCTTTTGGATTGTGATTTTGTTGCTAAAATCGGCGATTTCGGACTTGCTCGGTTGAAATCGGAGCCAGTTAAGGTTGATGTTGAGCTTTTGGATGTTGATACTGATGATGAAATGAAGAAAAGAAATGATGAATTGGATTGTGGTGGTGTTGGGGTTGTTATTGATGATTGTGGATCCATGGAGAGTGTGCATACCGGGTTTTTTGAAGAGGGGAATTTGGGTGTGGAGCAATCTCCGGTAGCTTCGCCGGAAACTGTCGAGATGAGAATGACTATGTCGATGGCGGAGGCAGAAGCGGAAGCGGAAGCGTTGCCGGGGTTTGAGAAGGGTAGTGTGAAGAGTGAGAAGGGTGTTGTTGTTGAGGATGTTAAGAGAAATGGGAAAGGGTTATCGAGTAATTCGGTTAGGGATTGGTGGTGGAAAGAGGATAATGAGATTGCGGGTTTGACGCCTGTTGGTGAAGGTAAGAAGGTGAAGGATTATGTGATGGATTGGATTGGAAGGGAAGTGAAAAGTGAAAAGGGTGAATTGGTGAGAGGGAAGATAGAGGTGAAAGAGAATAAGAAGGAGAAGAAGAATAGGAAGCAGAAGTTGGAATGGTGGGAATCGATGGATGAGGAAAATGTTGTTGGAGTGACGAGGAAGGAGAAGAGAAAGTCGGTGAGGGAATGGTGGAAGGAGGAGTATTGTGAAGAAGTTGCAAAAGGGAAAAAGAAGAAGAATAAGAAGAAAAAGGGTGTAGAGAGTGATGATGTCATTAGCAATGGTGAAAATTGGTGGATGAGTGATGATGCATTATACGGGGAAAGAAAGAAAGGAACAAGCAGAAATAGAAATAATCGCGGTAGTGTGGATTGGTGGTTAGATGGGTTTAGTGGCGAGTTATGGAGAGCACGTCGGAATAGCTTCGATTCAGCTAGTGGAGAGATTCCGAAGAGTGGTGGTGTGAGTAGTACTCCAAGTATGAGGGGAACTGTTTGTTATGTTGCTCCTGAGTATGGCTTTGGCGAAGACGTATCAGAGAAGTGTGATGTTTATAGCTTTGGTATCTTGTTGCTTGTTATCATTTCTGGGAGACGCCCACTTCAAGTGACCGGTTCACCGTTATCGGAGTTTCAAAGAGCTAATCTTTTGTCGTGGGCACGCCATTGTGCGAGAAATGGGAAGCTCATCGAGCTGGTTGATGAATCTATTCAGTCTTTGAACAAGGAGCAAGCTCTGATCTGCATCAAAGTGGCTTTGCTTTGTTTGCTTAAGTCACCTGCTCGGCGTCCTTCAATGAAAGAGGTTGTCGGAATGCTTAGTGGGGAGCTCGAGCCGCCTCAATTGCCTGTCGAGTACTCACCTTCGACCCCTTCACGCTTCCCATTCAAATCTAGGAAGAAAGCTCGGTAAGTTGGTTCATAGTTACTATCAGATAACACGTTTTCATCGGTAGTTACAGTAATATACTGGCAGTGGTAGTTTTTCAATGACAGATTAATGTAAAAAGATTTAGGAGGGAGGAGCTATGTTCTCACCATTTGAGTTCACTTTCTCTTTCTCTTTTTGGTTGTTTTTATTCTTATTTACCATTTTAGTCCTAGTCTTTCACTTTTCCTTGTGTTGATAGTTGATCCCCTTACAGGTTACAGTTTGGAGTTTGATCTGTGTACATTAACTTAATTCACATATTATTTTTTTCATACTGACTTGTAATATAGTCTATTTCAGCAGTTTATGATTGAACTCATTATTTTTGAAATAATATTCAGAAAACTTTCCCAATTCTACATTTTTACTTCTTAAAGTTACTTGTTTGTTGTGTCAATTATTCATTACAGATTTTGTTAATTTTGTTAAGACTTTACATTTTACTTTGATAATTTTTCTGGCTCTGGGAGGAGCCATATTATTCATACATGTTGCAAGAGAACATTGGAATTTGAAGATACTAAATAAAAGCAGAACTTTCCTGAAGTAGTCAAGATACACCAACCTTAGTCACTACTTGTTCCTTTGTAGTGGTAGTAACCTATGTTTCAAACACAGATCTGAAGAGAGTGCCAATTATAGAAAGATTTAAGGATAGAGTTCTTTAATGAATATGTATTTAACATAGTTCCTTTGATGCATGTTTCTATTTTAATTATATCCATGTCAATATCATGACTAATTAATTTGGTTCAAATATGCTAATAATCTTTGTTTGTCATTGAATCTGAGCTCATAGATACGTTTTTGTATGGACGGATAAAGGAGCTATTAAATAATTACCAACCAGTTTAATGGAACGAAGGAAAGATGACATTAAAATGGCATTAATTTAATTGATTCTAGAGGTATAAAATTGATTTTGATATGTTTAGTTACGGTTGAGTAGAATTGATTTTGTTTTCAAAATTGATTGTCACTTGAAGTTAAAATTTGTATCTATTGAGTTCAAATATGATTTTTACAATGTTCAATTCACTTTTATGTAAATGTATTCAAACATAAATTTTTTCATATTCAACTATTTTTTCATTGTTAAGTTTTGTTTTTGCCTTTTAATGGTCTTAAGATCAATTTTATATGGACAAGTGATATATGATGGACAACTTTTCCTTTAGAAGCCCATAATAGTTTATATATCCTTTGGAAGCCCATTATAGTTTACATGTACCCTTTACACCTAATCCTCTCTCAACTTTTCTTCTCTAGCACATCAATACATCATATAAAACTTTTCTTAAAAAGAAAAGGGAATGAGAAAGAAAGATAGGAGGGGAAGGAGGATAAAAATGGGGGTATGTTATGGTTGCTGTTATAAAGATAGGAAGAGGCCGAACCGTTCGTGGTGGTCGGCTACCGACACCGGCTCAATATTTGGTGGAGGTGGAGACAAATCTGAGCTATGACTAAAAAAACCGACAAATGAAATTGCAAAAAATTATTATCGCAAGTTCGTAAATAATTGTAACTATTATTTTATTTTTTTTATAAATAGTGTCTTCTATTTTGTTTTTAAGAAAATAGAGAAGATATCAATGATCATATCATGTATATGTTATTCTTGTCATCAATATTTAAAATGTTTAGAAAGGTGAAATAGCTATGATCCATTGTAGATGTCTTACAGAACACAACTTGATTTAAAGAACAAATAACACTATTAATACGAAAAGCTTGTTAATCCATTTTACTTGGAGACTAAGGTTTGTAAGCCCTATTGGATGTAAACCATGCTGACAAGCTAATATATACTATTAAGATATCAGCTAATAGAGTTTTTTTTTGTCAAAACAATTTTTATTATTTTTTTCCGTCAAAGGTAATATAATATTTTCTTTCAAAGATATTAAAGCTAATTCATGTGAGAGCGAGAGACCAAATATAAAATTTATTGTAAGTATTTAAAAAGTTTGAAGATTTTTTTACTTTACACTCTCTGCGCGGATTTTTGTTTAGAGTGTAAATTTTTAATTTTGATTGAAAATATCCAAATTCTTCATTTAAATATGATATCTCATTAAAATTTAAATTTTGAATTGAAAGTTAATATCATATAAATTATGCATGTAAAATTTTACATAATATAAAATTATTTGATATATTATTAAGATACATTAAAATTAATGTCTTATATATTTTTATTGAATATCATTAATCTTTATGAAACTCAATAACATATTAAATAATTTAATATTTGTGTAAAAATTTATATACATAATCTTAATATTATATAAATTTGGAATCTAATAAATTTTTTTTTGAAAAAAGAGGCAGAGAGAATGGAAAGAGATTGAGAAAAATTAAAATTAAAATTATCCAACTTCTTGAATCCCCACCTTACCTTCTCTTCCAATTTCCAATAAAATATATCTCATCTCATTCCTTTGTTTTCCAAATATGACATTTATTTTAGAAGGCAAATAGTATTAAAACACTAAGCATGAAGCATAAGGTGTGTCCCACATGACTAACCTAACCTTAATAAATTCTTCTCACCATCCTGCATATCTCTTACAAATCTTCATTTATTATTTTAGTCAATGCTTCTAAGAGTTCCTTTGATTGTTAAGTTATGATAAAGACAAATAAGATAACATAATATTCTTTTATTATGTTTTAGTTTTTAGTAGAGTTGTTGTATCAAACAAGCTTATATCCAAACAAATGGTAACCAGATAAGTCTAAAATGTATATCCAAATTTATTCACAAAATTTAAATGTCAGAAATAGATTGACTATTTTCTTTCTCATCTCAAGTAGATCAATGCTATTGGAATTGTTCACCTGTCCAATAATAAAAATAAAAATATTAGAATAAATTGTGATCTTCATTTATGCTGCAATTCGCAATTTGTGACACACGGTATCACAACTGCAATTATTTCTCAATATTTATATCGTAATTATAAATTCAATAAAGTATATATTCTATATAAACATTTGAAACGATACTAACAAGTCGACATTTTTTATATATAAAGTATTAGACACGACATTACTATATAATTATTTATTAAAATTAAATAAAATACTAACATTATTATAAAAAAATCTAAATTAAAAATTAAAATATATATATGAATTTTTCAATTTCAATTGAACAAATTATGATAATTTTTCAGTTTCATTAGTGCATCAAGAATTTCAAAACTAAAAATAATGTATTGTAATTAGATTTAATATTTTAATTTCAAAAAAAATTATAATCACTTTTTAATTTCACTCGTACAAGTTTAAGACACAGACACATATCAAACACTGAGACACATAAAGTGTTTGATTGCCCATAATTCATAGATTAATATACATTGAATAACTACAACCGGATTCATAACTATAATTTATAACCATGATAAAATTTTGCATAAGTGCAATTTAAAACCAAATTTTTATATAACGTTTATAAAGAAAGGATTTTATACCTCACATTGGACACTTTGGAGCAATCTTCCATTGACATATGTTGTAACACAACTATCAACTTCAAGTCCCTCTTCAAGTAATAATTTTAGTAACTTTGAAAGTTTGATCCTTTCATCTCTTAAACAACTTGTAATTTCAATCCCCAAAATACCATTATTCTCGTGGACATTTAATTTGCAAGATGCAATAAGATTGCATTGATCAATGTTTTCCATCTTAGAATTAATGGAAAAATTTCTTTAGTTCATCTCTTTTGGCACTAAGCTCATTGATATTATTCTTCATGTGTTTTATGTATTTCACTGCCTCATTCACGTGGTCAGATATTGAACGTTTTCCCTGAAAATTCCATAACAATGTTCACCCTTTAAAATTAGGACCAAACAAATTGCATAAAAATCATTTAAAATTCTAATGACAATTGATAATATTTGTTAGATAAAATAGTTTGTGAGTCTTCTCATTTTTATGAATAAAATAGTGACATAATTAATAATGTCAATTCAATATAAGATAAATATTTGTTTTAACTTATTTTTATGGAATTAGTATTATTTAAGCCATTATTTCAATAATATAAATAAAACAGTCCTAAGTCATTAGTATCTACATCTAAGAGACGATGTATATCATGGTTGAAATTGTAAATATTTTTTAAAACTAGACCATGGTCTATGTTAAAATTTGTCACAATCAAATAGTAAGTTCAACACAAACTAAATTAGATCACCATAACCCAACCACAAAAAAAAAAAAAAACAAGGAGAGAGTAGAACCTAAATATAAAAGATCACAAGATTCACAAACAACTCCTAATTAATGGATATTTGAGCAAAACAAAACTCTTGATGGTATAGCGTCTAGTCTAATAATTACATTTGTCAGTTGAACTAATGTTTACAATTTAATAATTACATTTGTCAGTTGAGCTAATGTTTACGGTTTAATAATTACATTTGTCAGTTGAACTAATTTTAAGAACTTTTTGAAACATACTAGTATATTTACTAGTGAAATAGATTGATATCCATGTGTTTTTTCATATGAATATTTTCTTTTCTCTATACATATGTATACATATTTTCTTTTCATTGAAGTTCTTGCAAAAGGTTTGGATCCTATAGAAATTAATTATATAATTGAGACAATAAAGTTTACAAGTTATTAACAAAGAGTACTCTATTCCAAAAAAAAAAAACAAAGAGTTTTTTTTTCCAATAAAAAAGATGAAGGAAAAACATATATAGATTTATCACCTTGATGAATTCAAGAGGAAGTAAGGATCGAAGAGATGAACAAAAGGTAGCCATTTCTTTTCTCCTTTGCCTCTCAATCACCTTATGAACCATTTTCTTCTTCATTTGTTGGTTGCAATTATCATGATTCTTAATAGCCTCATCAAATATTTTGTTAGGCTGGCTACTACTAAAATTGAATAATTTATCACAATCATTGACTAACAAAGAATCATAGTCATCAAGAATAAGATCTTCAAAGATTTTGTGTTGTTGATTGTGGGGACTATTAGAAAAATGAATGACATTGCCTTGGTGTAAAGGAAACATGGTATGATCCATCATATGAGCTCTCTAAATAATTATTCTTAATTTTTGTGATTATGGAAGGTATTGAAGCAAATTCTTATTTCATTTGAGTAATCAACTAAGTATTTGTAGCTAGGGTCTAGGTTATATGATGATGTCATATGTCAATGATTGCTTAATTGGTATGTTATTTGCCTCCCTTATTTTAATCATCGAGCAAATTTTACCGATGTTAAGAAAAGTTGTTGTAACAATAATATTGTAAAAATATATATCTTATTCTATTATTTTAAATTATAGTTGCAGTTGTGCAGATATAGTTACAATGTTTTTTTATTAACACATTTTAACTCATATATCTTCTATTTTATTTTTAATACCTCGTTATCAACACTATCATTTTAACATATCATTAATCTTTTAAAAAATATTCTAATTCTACGGAACAAAGACATAGTAAAATAAAAAAATAATGTGTTTAATCACTACATTCTGCACCTACTGCTTTGTGGCGTTGTAGTTTTTTATGTAAATTACAAATATTATTGTGGCCCTCCCTACATAATAATGTAATAATTTCATCATAAAAATTATATTAAATGATTCAAATTATTGAAAATCTCACTTGATGATAGTTCATGAGTTATACATATGAAAGGTCATAATTTAATGGTAGTGACTTATAAGTTATGCATATAAAAAGTCATAGCTTTCATTTATATTATGATAGTGACAATGGATATTCAATGCATTTTTTATGGTAGAATATTTATAAATACGTTATTGGTCTTTAAATTTGTCGCTCAATTTTTCTGTATACTCCATTTATAGTAGAAGAGTAAGAGTTTGGCTAGAGGGACAAATTGGTTCTGCATTAGGTGACTAACATTTCTGATTTTCAGAAAAGTAAAGTATGTCCGAAAATTTCTTACATTTTGATATTAAAAACATATTTACCTCTACTTTGTTGGTTCTTTGATTTTTCAATTTTTTCTATTTTATGACTTTTAGAACATTTTATTTCAAAATGTCAAACAAAATCTTTAATTAATTGATTCTTTGTTTTTTCGGTGATTTAAAGTACATGAAATTATGTATGAAACTCATATAAAAGAAATGGGTGGTGAAATGGGTTGGAAATGGATCAAATTGAACCGTTCAAGGTTGACAATTTGGTTGCTATTATTTTAAATCACTAGGACACAAGCTATGTTTGTCCTATAAATGTGTTTTATGTCATGTTTATATCTTTCTACGTTTCCTTTTTCTTGTTATTTTGAGTACAAAGAATCAAATTAAAATAAATTTGTATCATGCGTATTTAAATCGAGCATAATTTATGTTTTAATTATGCAATTATATGGAAAAATTATCATTAAACTACGTTTTAAAATGGATAATTTTGTTATTCTCATATAATTTAATTTTTATGTTTAGTGATTTTTATAATTTTAATTTGTTTTGGATTAGTCACAACACCCTTAATTAGGTAAAATTATTATTAAATTTTTAAGATCACATAAGACATTAAACGTAATATTGTAATTACATATATATGTGTTATAGTTAATTTTATCTCAAAAGAATTTTTATTGTAGCTTGTTCACACAAATTATGAATTGGTATATAGTTTAATAGTTTTATCATAAAGTAAAGTTTGTATAGACCGTCAAATTATTTATTTTATTATATGTATAAGATATGAAATTGTTTATATAATTTGACAAGTTCTTCATAAAGTTTAAATAAACTTGATCTAATTAAAAACTTTAGCCAACAAGTAATTTTTATGTTAAAAGATTTATTTTATGGTATGTTTACATTGGTAATACATGCAATTTGAATAAATATGTCTCAATTTTGACATGAGCATTTGATTTGTAAAGTTAAGAAATCCATATATGGTTTAAAACAAGTCTCCCATCAATGCTATCTTAAATTTTATAGCATAATTTCTTCAAAGGGCATGCCACCAATAGAATTCAAGGATCGTATGGAGAAAATGAGACTTAGTTCCACTTTATGATTGTATGTATGCATAAAGCTTATTAATAAAACTCTTATATTTTGATGTCTCACTCATGCACACTTTAATGTTTTAGAAAATATATTTTATTTTGGACCAGGAATAAATGTTAGATTTATTCATTAATTTTTATACATTGAAGTATAATACTTGGGAAAATGAATATGTTGTAATACATTGATGATAATACTGAATATAAAAGGAACTATAGCTACCATTCACATGTTTATATCTTAAGAAAATTTTAGAATCGCCTCTTTTGGTTAATGAGTTGACTATTAGGATCAAGTGGGAGAATGTAATAATTTTATTACAAAAATTATACTAAGTGATCCAAACTATTGGAAATCCCATTTCATGGTGGTTCATGATTTATACATATGAAAAGCCATAGTTTAATGACAGTGCCTCATAAGTTATGCTTATAAAAAATCATAGCTTTCATTTATATTATGATAGTGACAGTGACAGTGGATATTCAATACATTCTTGATGGTAGAATGCTTATAAATCAATTATTGGTGTTTAAGCTTCTCACTCAATTTTTCTATACACATCATCTATAGTGGGAGAGCAAAATCTTGAAAGAACCAATCACATTGAAACTTGAAGTTTTGTCTTTTTGCAACAATGAATAGAGGCATTTATTTTAATAGTCAAATTTATTGTGCATTAGGTGACTAATATTTCTGGTTTGGTTTTAGAAAAGCAAATATATGTTAGAAAATTTCATTTTGGACCACGAATAAATTTCATTTTCCACCCCTAGTTGTCACTAGCCAGAAAACAATAGACGAATCTTTAACACATTGAAGATAAAAGCTCTCACTCTAACTCATGTTATGCTTTTAATAAACAATCACCCTTAAACATTCCAAAACTTAAAAAAATTATGACAAGAAATAGATATGTCAAATTCTACTATATGTAATTAGGAGAAAATTTTTTGTTTAATAGATCATTGATTACGTCCTCTCTATTTAAATTATCCATAATCCTCGATATATGATTGGTTCCTTTTAGTAATCACATTTATTTGGGTGAACACTTAAATATCAATATACAATCACAATTTAATATATGTTTCCCTATTGTGTGAACACTTAAATATCAATATACAATGTCTTGTCTACTTTTAAGTTTAGAAAAATATTTTCTTGTAGTTTTATTAAAAAATAAATAAATTTGTAGAAGAGACAAATATTTTTAAAAGTCCAAACAACTTATTGATATAATTAATTTTCTTTCACTTTGTTGGGTTTCCTTTTCCGAATAGGCTTTACAGCAATGACAATTGACTAAATATGTTTATTAATTAATCAATTAATATATATGTAGCCGCTAAAGAAACAGTGAATACCACGTTTTGATGAAGCTATATTAATTATTATCAATTAGCCATGCTCTTCAGTGAAATACTATTAAACGAGATGAAATTATGAAAATGATAAGGGTCTCTTTCATATACAATGAGAGGACGAGGTGGAGTGTTATCATTATGTTATAAGAAGAAAAATAAAATACAATAAACTATACAAACCAAAAAAATTTAATTTTTTGTGGGAACTTTTTATAATATTTTGGAAAAAATAATTTTAAATTTGAAAAATAATTAAATATGTTTTATTTTAGTGGAGATTAAAATTATTTGATGGAAAATTTTATAAAAATTAAAAATAGTATTTTTATTTTATATGATTAAAAATAGTATTGTTTGATGGAGATTGCATTGGGCAAAGCCAGATGTAGGTTGTTTGTCGATATTGTATCAATATTCTATCACATAAGCTCAAAACTTTAAAATTAGAGTTTAGGACATGTAACAAAGATGATTTTGGGGACATTTATTTCAAGGCGACTAATACGTAGAGTAGAGTAAGAAAATACTTTGTGAAATTAAATAATTTTTTTATTTTATTTTAATTTTCTCTTGTTCCTCCACTAAATTGAAATTGGCTCTAATAACACTTATTAGATTTAATTTAATAATTCATCGATACAAGATACGCTCATATAGATGAGTATAACTATAATTATATTATAGTGCTGAAGCCAAATAAATATAGAGCATGTATATAATATATAATCTACAATATGTTTGATATATCCAAATATGAGGTTTTACGAATACATGAATTCATAGCTAATCGTGAATAGTCTCTAAACATAGATACTAAAAAGAAGAAAGACAAATAACGAGTCACTGCTAGTTTGTGGTTCTTCCTCAACCTGAATTTGTTGGTATATCAATGTGAATAAATGAAATAGATATTATATTTACATTAAATAATATTGTGTCTATCTCATTTAAAAGAAAAAGTCTCACATTAAAAGGGAAAGTAGATATTAAACATTTATAAATGAAATAACTCATATATTCAATATTTTAAAGTTTTAGGTAAAAAGAATATTGTGTCTAACTCATTTATATAGTTCTTTTTCGCCTAATTAATATTGTTAGTATTTTGTCGAATGTAACATTGAACCCGTGGTAAGGGGTGTGCAAAAAATATAGTTAATTACACCATATTGATAAATTGGATTGCACTGCATCACAATAAACCAAACCATTTAAATGGTTCATGAATTGAACCACGTATTTCAAAAAAATCGGTTAGCGAAACTTAATTCAAAAACTAATTTAACCTTAATTAATTTTTTTCTTACAATATTTTCAATATTTATTTTTCTTGAAAAAATATAGAAAATATTGAAAAAAAAATTAAATCATTTTTTTCTTGCAAATTTTTTGAGAAAAAAAAATCGAAACTTTTTTATTGAGAAATTATTTATTTCTATTTTTCTCACAAAAATAAAAAAAATTCTTGAAAATAATTTTAAAAAAAAATTATATTTTTTTCTCAAAAGAATTTCAAGATTATTTTTTCAACTAACTATTTTGAAATTGATTTTAACTAAAAATTTTGGCCAAAATCGTAAATTAGTTTATATTTATAAACCAGTTTTAAACTGGTTCCGAACTGCATTGAACTTGATTTAAAAATGGTTTTCAATAACTGAACCAAATCATTAATATATTCCAATGCGATTCGATTTTTGCACCATGAACACCCCTACCTGTGGCCTCATTAATCACTCTACTCTTTAACTTTTTAGTTCACTCCGGTCACCAAATCAATTTTATATCGTATTTTTTCATCATAATATAATTAATTACCATGTAGATTATAATTTCAAAAAGCATTATTAGTCCCTACTAATTATTATAAAAATTAATTAAAGCGTTGCTTGGATTAGATCAGTTTTGTGGATTATACCGAAAGGGTTGTTTATAAAAATCAACCAGTAACAATTCCTTCAATTTATATTTTTTCATCATTCAATCGACCACTTTAAAAAAATCATATTGACTTATAGTTATCAATTTGAAAAATGAGGTAGTAAGACAAGGAAAACATAATGTGATCGTGATTAAAAGTTAAAGAGAGAATAAAGTGTTGAACTTTCTAATTGAATTGTTTGTTTTATGTACATATCATTTACATCTTTCTCAATTTTCATTTTTTTCATTTTTTTTTAATAAAAATTTTAACTTTCTGCCAACCGAGATTAAATACGACTTCATATGACATTACGGTTTAATCTTAATTAATTAAACTAAATATCAATTATAAATTTTAATTTCGTTGATCCAACAGTTCAATATGAATTAGTTAAACTTACTAAGACTTAAAAATTATAATTTTGATGATCAAACGATTCAATCTTAACTAATTAGATTCACTATGTTTTTGAAATTTAAAGTTTGACGATCAAATGATTCAATCTTAATTAATTAGACTTGCTACAACTTAGAAATTTAAAATTTGACGATCTAACAGTTAAATCTTAATTAAATTTAACCATACATTACTTAGAGATTTAACTTTCAACTATCCAACATATCAATCTTAACTAATTAGACTAAATATAACTTAGAAATTATAATTTCAATTATCAAACTGATCAATTTAACCTAATTAAATTAAATATGACTAAGAAATTCTAATATCGATGATCGGACGGTTCAAATTTAACCAATAAGACTGATTATGAATTATCAAACGATTCAATCTAATCTAATTAGACTAACTTCGAATGAGAAAGTATGATTTCATTGATCTAAAGGTTCAATTTTATGTAATTAGACTTATTATAACTTGTAAATTTGAATTTTGACGATCCCACACTTCAATCTTAACTAATTTGTGTAGTTATGACTTATAAATTCTAATTTTAATGATCAAACGGTTAAATCTAACTTAATTAGAAAAACAATGACAAAGAAATTCTAATTTCGATGATTCGACGGGTCAATCCGAACTAATTAGACTGACTATGATTTAAAAAATTTATTTTTAAAGATCCAATGGTTCAATTTTAGTTTAATAGACCGTTAATTATAATATACATTGTTATTTTTGTATTTTTTTTAAAGAGTCTAACGGTTAAATATATACACTAAAAAGAGAGTATCTCGATTTCAAACTCGCATCCCAATATATTAAATATTCATATAAGTATTATTTCATTTCAGATGTATTTATAGGATTGTTATACATTGTTATTTATATTATTAACATCGAAATGCTAATTTTTTGGTACATTAACATATTTTTTACAGGCACAATGAATTGAAGTATACAGAGATACTTTAACTCAGTATAAATATATCAAATTACATCAAAGAAAGACAACCTACATGAATGAAAAATCAATCCAAAATAGCAATGAAAAAACCTTTCCTTTTTCTTAGGTGAGATAAAATTTGGGGTGAGAGAATATTATCCCAATTGAGAAAACCTTAAGACTCGTTTGGTATATTAAAGAAAACTTCGTAAATTTTGTGCCTAAATAATACTAAAGTTAAATTCCAGATATAATTCCTCTATTTTTATGAATTCTTGAAATTGGTTATTCAGTTTTAAAAGTCGACATTTTTTGTACTTCTTTAAATTTATGAATTAAAAAAAGTGATGGTTTCACATTTTTAAATTTTACGATTTTCGTAATATAGAATCATCCATATGTATTAATTATTCACATGTCATTAGATAAATTTTAAAAAATAAAAAATTTCTAAATTTGAAAGTTAAATTTTTAGAGGATTTTATTACAATTTTATGCGCGCTAATCTTTCTACATCATTGTGTCATATGCCACAATATTTAAAGTATGTTATATCGTAATTTTTTAGTTAAAAAATCAAAATAAAAGACCAAAATTGTGAGTTTTTTACATGTATATCCCTCTTTTAATTTTGTTTTCCCTAATTGTCCTAGTCTGAAACTTATTTCCCTAAATGCCCTACTTTTTTTTCTCATAAGAAGTCGTTCCTTTGGGAAGCGACCAGCTAAAGAGAAATTTGTTTAACTTCAATAGAAGGTCATTTCCTTGGGAAGTGACTTTCAACTGACAATTTTTTTTCGGTTATATGTTAATATTTGTTTATTATTAGAATTATTAATTTAATTATTTAAAAAATAAAAGTACTAATAATAAATTAAAATAAAATATATTAATAAATTATGAATAAAATTTATATTTTAATTACTATTATTAGAATAAATAATCATTATAAATTATAAATAATTAAAATATTTAAAATTTTAAAATACTATTAATAAAATAAAATACATTAATAATAATAAATAATAATAATAATAATAATAATAATTAAATAAATAAATAAAATATATTATTAATAATAATAATTTTAATAATATTATAAATTTTAATAATAATAATAACAATTTTAATAATAACATGACAAAACAAATAGAAAGAATTTGTTATAACAAGATGGAGTTGGCAAAATAACTTGCCAAAATAAATTAGGTGTCCCTAATATTTTGACTTGTCTCTTATGACGTGTCCCTAACATTTTGAAGTTGTTACAATATTTTGACACGTCATTTGTTTTGGCACGTTGTTATAACAATTTTATCTTGTTATAATAAACTTTTTCTATTTGCTTTGGCATGTTATTATTAAAATAATAATTATTATTAAAATTTATAATATTATTAAAATTTACAATATTATTAAAATTATTATTATTATTAATGTATTTTATTTATTATTATTATTTATTAACAGTATTTTGAATTTTTAAATATTTTAATTATTTATAATTTATTAAATAATTTATAATAATTATTTATTCTAATAGTAGTAATTAAAATATTAAATTTATTTATAATTTATTAATATATTTTATTTTTATTTATTATCAGTATTTTTATTTTTTAAATAATTAAATTAATAATTCTAATAATAAATAAATATTAAAATATAACTAAAAAAAAACTATAAGTTGGAGGTAGCTTCCCCAGGAAACGACCTTCTATTGAAGTTAAAAAAAATTTTGTTCAGTTGGTCGCTTCCCCAAGGAACGACTTCTTACTAAAAAAAAAGTAGGACATTTAAGAAAATAAATTTTAAAGTAGAATAATTAGGAAAAAAATTTTTAAAGAGGGATATATATATAAAAAACTCCAAAACTGTCAAATTTTAAAATAGAAGAACCGATTTCATAAATTATTAAAAATAAATAATTAAAACTGCAATTATATTTGATACTAAAGATATCAAACTACCCACGCACAAGCTATCACACAATTTGAACTCTCTTTATCTTAATGTGTTGTTTTTCCTTTAAAAAAAAAAGTGTTATTAATTTATTTGCATCAAACATATGATTTTTTATTTTACATATACACTTGCGTGTAGACCAATATATATATATTTTCAGTTTTTTAAACTAGATGATAAATATTATCATAAATTTATAAATTTATGTATGCAATTACAAAATTTTAGATTTGAACTTAAAACATTCAACCTAACATTAATAGTATTTGTCAGTTTAATTAGAAGTTGGACAATATATGTACATTTTTAGTTGACAAAAATAATAGAAATTACAATATTTTTATAATTATTTAAAAAATTCAGTTATTTAATTGGTAAGTAAGAATAAAGTTATAAATAAAACAATAAAAATAACGGATAAAATTGAAATGGGAAAATATTATACCTAGGTTTGATATTCTTTTATATGGTTGTAAATATTTCAAAATATTAATTATTTAATTAAATAAAGAATGATAAAATTGTAAATAAAATACAAAATTGTAAATAAAGTACAACATTGTAAATTGAGAATGAATAATCTCATATCTAATTTACACATCAATGAATAAAGTTTGATTACTCACCATTTAAAAAGAGAGAGATAAAAAAAATTAAATAGTTAAAGATCATACTTTATTCTGTCATGGGTAAGATGAGAATATCTATTCCCCATTAAAACTATATATTTCATTTATATATATTATAGAAATTTTTTTGTTCATTTAATTTAGTCAAATATGTTTTGTTTACTTGTAATATCAAAATTTCTAGATCCATCTAATAAACACCTTTTTTCTTTATAAGCAAAATATCAATAAAGAAGTATACAAAAGATACTTAAAACCAATAAAACAACCTACAAACCATAGACCACTCTTTTTACTTGCTGCGGTAGGTTAACTTCATATAAAAAAGTTAATTGTAAAAAACACTATTAATACATTATTAGAATTAAAAAATAAATAATTACTCGTTGATGACAAGTTTAGGTTTGAGAAATAATTATTGTGTTTTATTTTTGAAAAATAAATGACTAGACAAAATAACTTTAGTTGTACATGTTTTTCATTTTAGAACCGACACAAAAAAATTGAACAAAATGAAAGGTGAGAGACCGAACAAATGTTGATATTTTTGTTCCTCCTTTAAATTATGAGGAATTTTTCTTCTCAAGTATAAATTATTTAAAATATCTTCATTTATAATTGTCAATTTTCACAAAACCTAGTACAAGGTAGAATATTATATCATAGATTAAATTTTTGTCTTTTATTGAATGGTCAAGTTTTTCTCTCTTGCATATTAAGTCATTTTTTCAGCTCAAAAAAGTTAAACGATTATAAATTTTCACTTTTATAATAGATCGTCAATCATCATTAGAGTATAGGTATAGTGATATCTCACAATTTCAATGTTCTCAAATAATAAGTATATGAATTAGTCGATTTGAACGTGTATTTGAGTGTTTTTTAAAATATTATGAGGTGAGAAAAAAAAAATCACCTTATAATTTAAATATTATTTTTAAATACAGTCTAAAATAAACTATATATCAAAATAAATGAGAATTGAAAAATCTTAATTCAAACTTACCAAAAAGTAGTTCACATTCAAAAGAAAGAGAAAACACTATGTCCCACAATAATTTATTTTTTTGACGAACCTATGTCCTACTATAATATTAATTAATGAAGTTAGAAGAAATATAAATAAGAGCTCTTATTTGTGTGGCAGGTAAGATGGATCTTATCTTTCATTTGAAGGATTTGAGAATCCAAACATATCTGGAAAATGTAAAGTACTATCAAACCCTAACAACCAAATATACTTCGATTTTCTTTCGGTATCTTTGTCAACCCCACAAAGATAGTATACACTATATTGAATCCTCCATAGCAAAATTATATTAAAAAATAAAAAAAAAAGTTGAGTTGGTCTTTGAGTTTTGATCTACAAATTATTCCCTCCTACCATGAAATAAACCTCAAAAAAATAAAAGATCATCACAACTTGCATGATCCTTTGTTGTTAATTATCATCCTATATATGGTTAAGGGTAAATAGAATTTTGTTTATTTTGGAGAAAAAATTATACCATGGAAGAAAACAAGAAGTTGATTCATAAAGAAACAGAGAGGCAAAGAAGGCAAGAGATGGCTACCCTATGCACCACCCTTAGATCACTTCTTCCTTTAGAATATATTAAGGTATGTACTTATACACAAGTCTAATTCTTCATTAGGTGATTTTTTTTTTGTTAAACTCACATGTTTTGTAAGGAAGAAACACAATTGTTTGATAAGTAGCAATATCGTTAAAAAGACTTTAAAATTTATAATATTAAAATTATAATTAGGATCGTTGCAGATAATAATTTAAAATCACATTAGGATATACTAAAACTGTTATGAAATACTTTGTCGTCTAAATTAGACGTTTTTTAATATAAATTTGAATTGCAATTCTACATATTATGATTTGTACCTAGTAGTTGGTATGTTCCATATTATGATTTGACTTCTCCCTTTTGTCAAACTCAACTTTTATCGATTCATTAAATTTTTTGTATTTTATGTCTAGGATTTGAATTTTGAAATATGCAATCTATAGTATATAGTCATTATTAATTTGAGGTAATTTTTATTGCATATATCTTGATAAAGGGAAAACGCTCAATTTCTGATCATGTATATGAGGCTATGAATTACATCAACCATCTACAAAACAATGTGAAGCAATTACAAAGTAAGAAGGAAGAATTAATGAAGATTTCAAATTTGAGTACAAAAGCTCCTCAAAATGGGTCTAGTAGTAATAGTAGTACTACTCATCTTTCACCTTTTGTTATTGTTCAACCTTTCCTTGGAGGACTTGAAATTGTGTGCAGTTATAGCTTCAACAAATGTTTGTTTCCATTGTCAAAAGCTCTAGACTTGTTGATTAAAGAAGGGCTTAATGTGATAAGCACTAATTCCAACAATTTAGATGGAAGATTCATATACACCGTAAGATTAGAGGTAATATCTCAATTCAATTTCATTCATATACATTGATTAAATATAATTAAATATTTATAACTTTTACTATAACTACGTTTAAAGTCATGTTGATAAATAATTCTGATAGTTTGGCCATGTGAATTTTTAAACCGTATATGATAATTAAATTCATTCAATTGTGTTTAATTATATTCGATTAATTGTCATGTACTATCAAAAGTAAAAAAATTACATTGTCAACATATCACAATTATTCATATGAGTATGACTTTAGATTGTAATTAAAGACCAACATAAAAACTTTTTATACCAACGATTTATATGAATTACATCTAAATTATATATAATGTTTGTAACAAAAACAAAAACTAATGTCGAGCAATTTATTTTCCACCCTTAATTTTGTATGCTCTAATGATTTTAGTTTCACATTATGCACATTCATGCAATAATGTCATATTAAAAACGATATATGTTCACATATGGCCACCTCAAAATAGAATATCGTTGTAAACTCCTCAAAATCTATAATATTACAGTCGAATTTGTGATTGTAGATCGTAATTTAAAATCATGAATTTGTATTATATATAGATTCGATTCGTAACATAAAGAAGTATTATATAAGAGGTTACTAATTTTCATTTGTATATTTTCTTGAAGGATCCGATAATGAGAAGCATTGATTACTCTGAACTTCAAACAAAGCTTATCGAAGCAATTTCATCATCAAGTAATTAATATTCTTCTTAACAATTTTGTTTACATATCGACATTTTTAAACTGTGGTCTCTTACCGGAATCACAGCTATAATATTACAGTTTTTGAAGTATCTGCAGTTTAGTTAAAATCATTTACAGAGCATAAAATATTTTAAAATTATTATTGTTTATGAATATTAATGTTTTAATAATTTAACCATATTGCAGGTTTGCAAGAGAGTACGTCTGAACATGAAAATAGCCAATATTTTCATAATAACGTAATTTTTTGAAAGTTTCTAAAGTGAACTTAGTTGCATATTCAAATTCACAAATGGCATGTCTTGATGATATCTTTTTCATTGATGTTAGAAACCATATTAATGAAAAAAATTCATCTTGATGTTCAATGTATTATTTTTTAGAATTATGTTCAATGTACTAAATACATGTGTTTTCTGCATTTAAAATCTTCAATTATTTTTCTATAATTGCGTATATAATATTTTTTAAATTTATTGTGTTATATAAATGAATTTGAGCATTTAATGCATTTTATATAAAATTTTCCTCCTAACATTAATTTGCAGCTGCAATTTAAATTTAATGCATTGACATTTTTTGTTTTATTATAAATATTCAAATCATTTGTTTTAAATTGCCGTTTCTTGTAAACTTTTATATTGTGAAAAAATACGAATAAATATAATCAATGCGACTGTAATATTGTAATATTATTGCAGAGACTTTAAAATTCATAGAATTACTACTGCAGTTATAATTGCGGAATGCAATTTAAGACAATGATTATAAATGTAATTAGAATTGATAACTATGATTAGTCGCAATGAAATAATTTTTTATTCAATTTAACAACCAACCAAATACAAATTTTGTCATCCCTTTTACCAAATATATCATGAGTGAAAACACAAAAAATAAAAATAAATTATTGTATATGCCACACTATCTACCAACCAAGAAACTTTTGTGTTAAATGGATTTTTTAATAGTGTGAAGAAAAAGAAAATAAAAGATGTAATAAATATAAATAGTTGGTTTGTATTTTACATAGCTCTATGAATGTATTGGGTATTAGGCCAGGTGTGTGTCTTAAAGATAATTTGTAGTATTTTTTGCAAAGATTATTGAGAAAGTTTGTAAATATTTTTAAAATCAATTATTGGATTAAAAATTAGTGTCATATATATATATATATATATATATATATATATAAATTTTGACATCTATATTATTGTATATGTTTAGGATACTTTAAAATTATCGTTATATACGATTACCTCATTGTGGTCGGTTTTTCCTATATAGTTAACTCTTCTTTTATAATTTGATTTTTCTAATATATATATATATATATATTGAGTATGACTCTTAATTCATAGAAATTGTTTTAATTTGAACTTTATTATTACTAGTATTTAAATACAATGTTTACTCTAAATCTTAATCTATCCATCTAATAAGAATGAACTACAGATGCTATAAAGTTAAAAACGTACACACATTTTACTAAACTTCGTAATCTAACACTTCATATTTTTTGTTTGTGGTTTCGATTTTCATATTCTTTTATTCTAACAAAATAAAAAATTCCTAATCATTTCGTTTTTGTTTCTTGAAATTTTATTGACTTTGTAAATATATATGTTTGTTGTAGCACAATATGAGACAAAATGATCGTTAAACTATCAATATCTGGACCATGCTAACTAATCCCTTTGCATCTGACTATCTGTCACATAATCTGTTTCGTTATTGTCTTTTAAGATCATTCACTATCAAAATTTTAGTTTCAAATCCATTCGTGATCAAGTGAGAATATTTTTGGTATATATTGGGACCATTTTCTTTAGGCAAATATTGGGACCATTTTGTGTAACAAAAAGTTCGATAATATGTATCATAAGCACTTATAATTAGCTTTTAGGAAAATTTTAAGAGTATAACTGTGAAATACACACACTTAATATTGAGAAGGAAAATATTGTGGATTTGAATTTGTATCATATCATATCAAACATTGTTATAATTTTATATCATTTGAATTTGAATTGTATTTATAAGACATTTATTTTTGTAGGTTAAAAAATTTATTAATAGAAGAACTAACCTTGAAGGCAAAGTTCATCTCTTTTTGTCGATTTCTCTATTTTTTTTATTATCAAAATTTTGGAAATATAAATATAATTTGTGACATTTAGTGAGTTCAAATACTTTTATACACCTTTTATACCCTTTAAAACTATAGTCATAGAGAGAAATAAATGAAAGAGAAAATAAAGAGGTTACATACGACAAACCATATGGTTATTTTATTAATTAGGTTAATATGTTTTTAATCTTTATAAAATTTTAATTTTTTAATTTTAGTATTTAGAAAATAAAAATACAATTTTGTCCTTAACATCTAGTTCAACATGCAAATTCCGATATTATTAAGTTTGACGTTTTGTTTCGGGTTCAAACCCGAAATCTCGCAATTGTGTGATTTAATTATAGTGGTGTTTAACATCTCTTCTAAAATAAAAAATATATAATTTTTAATTATTGCAAAATTATCATGCGTATAGTTTTAGTCACTCTTGTTAAGTGAAGATATATTTTTCAATGAAATATTTTCAAGCATATTTATAACAATATAAAAAATTTATCTCGAAATTTGATTTTTAAATCTATATTTTTGTTTCTTTTATCTTGACTTTCTTATATCTAAATATTTATATTTAATTCATTCAAACTTAAAATAATATAAATTTTTATGGAAGAATTTTTTATAGTTTTCTAACATGAATGGAAAAAATCATTCAAAAATTTTAAAATTAAAAAATAATTAAAAATATATTTCATTTTATCTGAGACTAAAACTGTTTGTAGAATAATTTTAAAGAAAATAAAAATTGTATTTTTTAATCACCTAGAATCTTCCATTTGCAACCACTTAATAAGTAATATTAGATGAGAAAGAGAAGATTTGACAACTAAGCCAATTTTATTTTCAATGTATCTTTAATGAGATTGTATCCTTAAAGAAATTGTTTTCTTAATTTAAAGACAATGTTGACAGAATCTTCAAAATTTAGAACACCTTATTATATTATGAAGTTGGGAATTATTTAATTTTTAAGTTGCTTTGTGTTGCACGAATGGGATACTCAATATGATTTCATTATATCAAAATCTCACAAATCCAGAACAAGTCTAAATAAAAAATAATGTTATTGAAATATAAATACAATACTATATATTAAAATACTAATACAAAAGTGATTCATTTATATTTTATACGACACTATATTTTTTTTTTATGTTATATTTTATATTCCAAATAACATTATTTTTAAACAAAATAGGATAACTGCCCAATTGAACAATATATAAAATTATAAAAACACACTAAACTATTTAACTTCAAAATAATATCAAAAGGGTTTCAAGATTGCCTCACAATAGTTTGACCATGAATATAATGTGACTTTATATTTTTTTGGTTCACCACACATTTCAATATGCATATGATTGTTTCTATCAAAAATTAAAATTTTTGATATCATTGTGTTAAATTAAATCCATAAACAGTTTTAGTTTTTGCCTTGTTCATTTGCATATATAGGTAATTATTCCTAAAGGAATATATATTCGATATCATTGTGTTAAATTAAATCCGTTGTGCATGGTTGAATTAAAAGAGTTTGTTCATCATGAGATCTTGAGGTTCGACAAATACTATGATCATTGGGCAATGCTCATGGAGAATCTCATTGGATTAAAGGAGTATTGGACCTAGCTGGTTGAGAATGGGATTCCAATGGTTGCATCTAGTGCCACCCCTGAACAACTCAAGAATTCTAAGTCAATTCTAAATAGAGACATATCAAAGGCAATTTGAGACTCAGTAAAACAAAAATGTCTAAGCTCTCTTATGGTGTAGAGAGCACAGTTACAAGATTTGCGAAAAGAATTTGATATTCTTGGAGTGAAAGAAGTGTTGGAATCAGATTGGTTCTAGGAACAATTCTTTCATCATGTTTTGATGATAACAAGTGTATTTTGTGAGAATAATTTATTGCACTAATTGTTTCATTAACTGTGCAGAAAAATAGAACAAGAATCAGAGGAAGATATCAGAGGAATATATCAGAGGAGGATATCAAAGGAAATATATTAGAGGAAGATATCAGACATATCAGAGGATGATATCAAAGGAAGTGAAGATGTCAGAGGAAACGAAGATATCAAAGAAAGCAAAGTCAAAGTAGTCAACACAAGGCTCATACTCAGGTTGGTGCTTGCTCTAAAATCTCTTACCAAAGTGCCTCTAAATTTTATGGACGTTTTAACTCTAAAGACTGAAGCATGCCTTTGAAATTTGAAGATTACCTCTAAAGATTGTAGCATGCCTTTTGAGATTGAAGTATATCTTTGAAGATTCTTCTTAGCATGCCTTTAAATCGCCTACATCATGTTGGCTCTTAAGGTTATTTTCCATTCACTCTAAATACTACAACCTGCTCCAAGATGATGCCTCTAATACGCAGTATACTCTGCAAATACACTGACTCTAACGATGCAACAAGGGGATATTGTTCAATCCACTAATTCTAAGTTATGCAGTTCTGCCTCTGACTACTTGAACAAAGCAATACAACATATTACTCCAATGAACAAGTCATGGTTTAATTCATTATCAAACGATATCTCAACACTCTCGCACAAAAGCATTCTAAAAGATTTGGTTGAAAATTAGTTTTGGAATTAATCAACCTTCAACGGTTACATTCCCAAACTGTATCTATCAAGGATTATTTTTTGTGAAGATCTTTGTTGACAAAGCTGCAAACAGATACGTTCAGATTTTAATTGGGACATGATTGAAACCTTAATTCATGCTATATAATGGGATCAATCCGAAGAAAGAGAAGAAGATAACAAGAAATACAATAATACAGCTATGCATACAAAAACTAAGAAATTCTAAAGTATTCAAATTCAAAGTTTCAAGCAAGGAACTTGTTCAACTTTATATCAATAAGGGCTTAGTACTTTGTTAGTGTGAAAAATTTTGTTATCAAATATGCTTAAAATTTTCACCTCATTGTAACATAGTCCTGTAGTGGCTATAGTTTGCCTCAATGAAAGTTTTAAGTTATAAATTCATAAGGTTTGAGTTGTAGGGTCAAGGTATAGTTTTTCCTCACACAGTTTGTTGGTTTTGAGAAAATTGACTTGTAATTTATGATTGAATTAGTGGATAAATCATTCTTTTTGAAAGGAGTGGACATAGCTTCCACGTTGGTACTGAAACAATATAAATTATGGTGTCATCCCTCTGCCCAGTTACTTTGTTTTATTGACTCCTCTGGTCTATTTATTTATCTGTTCGTGCATCACTAAATCAGAATTAAAAAGAAGTAATCTTAACACAAAATACAATTCAACCCCCCCTTTCACGTGTTTTTGGCACCTTCAATCGGTGTCAAAGTTAGGTCTCAAGTTGAGCACTTAACCGTGTTTGAGAAAATGTCCAAGTTTCAACATATCTGGATTTATTTAGTGATGAAGCCTCAGGAGGAAATATCAACATACCACCTCTGTTTGATGGAGAACATTTTGTTGGGATGTAAATTACATAACTTGGCATTTTTTGGAGCTAATGTGGATCCTATTTCATATAATGAATCAACGAAGCATGGGAATTAACTTCAATTCCCACTGGTGCAATAAACATTGATGTCAAGTTGATATATAAAACCAAACTTGTGGAAGTAGGCAAAATTGAGAAGCGTAAGGCACAAGTTGTGACAAAAGGGTACTCACAATAACATGAAATTGATTACAGCTAGGTGTTTGCTCCAGTTGCTTGGTGGGATACTATAAAGAGTATTGAGTCCATTACAACTTTGAAATGATGACATGTGTTTGAAATAGATGTCAAAAGTGCATTCCTACGTGGAGAATTAAGTGAAGTTATAGAATTGAAACATACTTCATCAAGGAAGGCTTTGAGAAGTTTTCATACCAACATATTTTGTATATCAAGAAAGGTGATACATATGAGATGTTGATGCTAATCTTATATGGTGATGATTTTATTTTCACTAATAATAATATAGAAGTGTTTGAATCATTCAAACAATCCACAAAAAAGGAATTTGATATGTCTTACTTAGCGAGGATGAGACACTTTCTTGGTGTGGAAGTGTGTCAAACTAATCATGGAATTTTCATCTGTCAATAGCACCATAATGTAAACTCGCTAAGGATAAAGAAGGAAAACTTATAGTCTCTATTGTCTACAACCAGATTGTATGGGAGTTTAATGTACATATAACATGTATGTTGTAAGTCTAATAAGTAAATATATGGAGAAGCCTACTGAAAAGCACCTAATAGCAGCTAAAAGAATCATAAGGTGTGTGAAAGAGACCCTATAATATGGGATCATATACAAGGTTGGTCATGGAAAAAAGCTTCCAACTTTTTCAGAAAGTGATTATGCAAGAAACTCATATGATAGAATGAGCACCTCATGCTATGTATTTGTCTTGAGATCATATGTCATTTGACAGTCATCAAAAAAGCAACCAGTTATAACATTATTAACTACAGAGGTTGAATTCGTTGTTGCAGCAACATGTACTTGTCAAGGATATGGCTAAGTAGAACCCTGACCAAGATAGAACTTATTCAAAAGAGGTGTATCAAGGTGCTATGTGACAATAGCTCCACAATCAAATTGTCAAAGAATTCAATTTTATATAGAAGGAGTAAACATATTGATGTTAGGTTCCACTTTTTAAGGGATCTAAGCAAGATTGGAAATATTGATGTGAGGAACTGATTGAAATGTGAGCTCATTCAAGTGTAAACTAAACTTATGCTACATTTTAGTTTGATGGAGGATATGTTAGAGTAGTATTGTTAATTTAACAAAATATATGCTTGAGTTAGTCAGCTCCTCTAGTTAGTGAGCTTTTGAGCTGACTGATGTGCTTGTGGCCTAAGCTAGTCAACTTGTCTGTTATGAGCTTATGAGCTGACTAGTTAGTTAGTGCAAGCTTAAGCTAGTCAGCTTGATAGTTATAACTAATTTGTATAGGCCAATGATGTAATAAATGTGTAAGGCTATATATGGTCGATTTTCATTGAATGTTGTCGCGGTCTAAAATTTCGAGTTTTCATCGAATTCAATGGAGTCGCCACAAAAATTTATTTTAAAATAGGGAAAATATTAGAAAACCCTTAAAAATGTAAAAATGGTCTTTGAAACCAGATTTTGAGTTCGGGAGTCGATTATCCGTAGGGAAGGTATTAGCACCCTACGATATCCGTTAAAATACGGTTACCTTTAATTAATTGTGCAAAATTATATCAACTTAAATATATTTATTTTCTTTATTATTAAATATGAATATAAATTGTTTTTTTTATAAATGTGACTTTTTGAGATAGAAGTGTGTTAAAAAAGAGTGGAAAAAGAAAGTTTTTATTAGTGTGCTTGACAAGAGTGTGATCTTGCTCCTACGTATCTCCCGGTGCGATGGAGAAATCAAAGCTACGTAGTTCTTGGTAGAAAATGTGGATGTGTTGATTGCTTTTAAATAAATTGTATTTTATTATTTAAAAAAAAGTTAATTCTGACAAACATAAAAAAAAACTTGCTTGATTTGGATAATTATTTAAAAATATGAATTTTAAGAAGATCGAATTATACAACTCGTGCTTCAAAACTCAAGGAGTAAAAAGATGTCACATCTAATTAACCCATTTAAAAAATAGTTTTATTATTTTATTATTAAAATGAGCTTTTAAAACTACCAAGTTGTATGACTTGTGCCGTAAATGCTCAAAGATTAAAAAGATGTCATGTCTAAATAACCACTTTAAACTAATTTTTGTATGTTTATTAATTTAATTGTGAAGATGAGTTTTAGAACTAACAAGCTGTCACAACATGCGTCTTAACAACTCAAAGGTTAACAAAATGTCACATCTAATTAACCCTTTAATATTTGATTATAATTTTATCTTTATTTTCTTCCCTTTTTTAAAAAAATAAAATTAAATATAACTTTAAATGATTCTATAAAATGAAATCAATAATAAACATAAAAATAAAATACGAACAAAAGAGATATATAAACTTGTAATTTGATATGTTATACAAACGAAAACACAATTTAATAATGGGACCAAAAATTTTTGTTTACAAGTGAAAGCTTCTTTCTAAATTTTAAAAAATAACTAAATAAATAACAGAAAGAAAATTCATTTTAATATTAAATAGCACAAATCAAAAGAAAATAAAATAAAATCAGTTAACACTAATAACCAATGAAATAAATTATGTTTATTATTATTTAATTACGTTCATAATTATTTATATTAAATCAAATTAATTATGTTAAATGACAATCATTATTAAATTAAATGATTATTATTATTTAAGTTAAATGAAATAAAATAGTAATTTACAGCATCACATACACACATGTTACTTGATATTGCCTCATGTGATATCAGAGAAAAAGAAAGTATGGATGGCAGGTTGATAGTGTCATTTCTTATGCCAATACCAACACACTAATAATAGAGTTATTAGTAGGATAGCAATGTTGAGGCCATTAGTGATAATATGGGGCAATATCTTCACAAAATAATAATAATAAAAAACCAAAGAAATCATCATAGCCTTATAAGCCAAACCAGAGAAACAATAAAACTAAGATTTCAAACAAAACACCCAATGTCAAATAAAACAAAGTTTCCAACAAATCAAGCTCTACTTCCAAATCTTAGTCATTAACATAGTGATGTTTATATCTTCCAAATAACAAAGCACAACAAACTTAAAAAGAGTAAAAAAATACTTCCTTTTTAAATATCTGCCACGGTGAAGATGGAGGCTACGGCGCGGCTGAACTGAAAGGTCGTAACGATGGTCTTATCTATCTTATCTTTTAATAGATTTTTGTAGGTTGTGTTGTTAAAATGAGTTTGAGTTTTGGTTATGGTTATGAGTTGGTTTGAAGAAGGATTATGGTGGACTTTTTTCAAAACATTTCTTTATCTCCTCTGTTTTGGTTTTTTTTTACAACATTTTCTCTCTTTTTTCTTGATTTATTTCAGAAGCAAAGAAAATAAACCCTCTATTTTCGAAATCTCACCTCATCCTCTACTGATTTTTTTGCCTTAATTTATAGACTGCAAAGTTGAATCTTTGTGTCTATGAAATAAATTGATGTTTGGTTATTATGTTGTTTTAGCAAAAAAAAAATGGAACTGCAGAGATGAAAATGGAAAAGGGTGGCTGAGCTTTTTGATTGAGTATGGTGAAAATATAACCTTATTTAGATAAAAATAAAAATAGGATGGGGATGGCTTGCTTGCAGCATAGATGAAGGAGACATAAACCAATCTAGCAAGAAAAAAAATATTTTTTATTTTGTTTTTATTTATTATTATTATCATTATTATTTTATATTTTTTTTGTAATAGAAACTGTTTAAACATATACTTAAAATTTGGACAAAAAAAAAAGAATTCTTTACTTAAATAATAATAAATACAAAAATATTTATTAAACATATTATTATTATTAATATTATTACTATTATTATTATTATTATTATTATTATTATTATTATTTATTATTAATTTGTCGAACAAAATTGAGGTATTACAAAAGCGAATAAGACTTGTGAAATCCATATTGCGCATCCAATTACAATCTAACAAAAATAGGATGAAAAAATAAAAGAAAATAATTTTAGTCTATGAAATCGCATTACAAGTTTGTGTCGACAAAAAGGTGTCCTTGCACAACAAAAGTCAGCAAAACAATAGGGCAAGTGTCATATCCAACGTCAAGGGGTTGGTGTAGGGGATGAACATGTGTTGAATTAACAAAGAAGCAGACATTGTTTGAGATAATGAAAAAGAGAGATAGGTATTTTTGGGTTCCAAGTTTTTGTTGGAGGAAGATTTGATGTCTTTCGGGCTACATTCACACACACGCATACGCACATAAATGAGAGAGGTGGGGCACAAGACAAAGACGAAGTGAACCTGTAAAGTGTGTGGAAAACTACAGAGACACCACTATTATTCAAAAAAAAAAAAAAAATCTTCATCTAATGAGTAAAAAATTGATAAATATTGTGATGAAGCTTCTTATTTGGAATCAGTCTAGAGATGTTATAGAAAACTGGGGTCTAGGTTATATAAGATCGTAAAAATATAATTCATTTGGTCTTTGATTTCAATTTATTTAATTTAGCTAACATAAATCATCTAGAAAAAGATCATCAATATCAAGATATATGTATTGTTAGTTCTTGGAGTGATGCAATATTAGAGGAGGATAATAACCATCAAATATCTTCTGATTTGAAAGGCAACTCAAATAATTTACATCATAGAATTGCTCATACCTTGCAGATATTGCAAGATTTAAATAAATAAATAAAATAGAGATGAAGAAAAGGCAGGAACTATTTGCAATTTGAAGAATCGTTTCTAATGGAATTGAACAACCTTTTACGAAGTTTATTTCTAAGGCAAGAAGAAAGAATATGAAAAGGATGTCGTATCATATAATTTTCGCTCAAGAGACATAAAACATGCATGATTTGAGAAACTTCTTTGGATACTTTTTCTTTTCTTTTCATGAACTAGGTTTAGGTCCACAGGTTTATTTTTTTTTCTTCTTTTTAATAAATTTTTTATTTAAGAAAATATCCTAAAATTATTAAGATGGGACAAAATTATTTTACTAAAACAACATAAAAAATGAAACAATTAGGAACTAAATTATTGACATGATTGTGTTAGATTATAAAGTGAGGGTAGGGCCGTACCAACCCCAACACTTATTGAGATCTAAAAGTAAACTCTAAAACAAAATTTTGATAAATAAAAAATAGAGATCTTTTTAATACTAATAATATTATTTTATTATAATTTTATTTAAATTTTTTATTTTTTATTTATGAGATGCAAAATATTTTTATTAAATATGTCAATAGTTATATTTTTTTATAATTATAAAACATTTTATTAGTACTAATTAAATATTTTTATTTTTTTAAAGCCTAAATATACATAAAAATATTATAATTATTGTTTTTCAAGATACCTAAAGTCCTAACTTTATTAACTTTGGACTTGGGTGAAGGCAAAGCATACCCATATCAGGTCCATATTTTTGGAGTCCAAATACCAACTTAAGGTTTTGATGTGCCAACATAGATAGTCGTCATATACTCTCAGCATTCCTCTATTGCTAATTTATTTTCTATTGTAAAAAATTTAGTTATAGCTGTCCATACCTTTCTATGAAAATGTATGTCCTTTGATATAATTGAGTAAAATTTAATTTTTGATTTTTATTTTAATAAAAGTGTAATTTTGATTGTTTTTTCATAATTTTAATCTTTAAAATTTTAAAATTGTTAACATTTGATTCTCTTTTTCAATTTTAATTTAATTGGTGATGTAGCAATTATTCTATTTATACGTAAATAATAATGTGAAATATTATAGTGACGTGGAAATTTAAAAAAAAATGATTTTAAATGATGGTGACATGTAAATGATTTTAAAAAGTAATTAAAAATGTTATTTTTTATTTTCAGAAATTTTTAAAATAAAAAAAGAAATTTATTAAAGATTATTAAAAAATTATTATTTAACTTTAAAACATATTTAAATTCTATTTCGTCATGATTTTTTAAATCATCATATGCAGATCATTCAAATAATTATCATATTATTAAATTTAAATTAAATTTAAGAAAAGAGATTAAAATTAAAAAATAAAAGAACTAAAATTGCGAACTAAAATTGCGATCTAAAATTGCGAGTCGAAAAAAGTGAGAACAAAATAATGGATACAGTAAAACAGCGGAAAAACGTGATTTTAGCCGATATAATATTTTCAACAAAATAATAGAACAAAAAAATATATTTTTAACAAAATATATAAATTTTGATGTATACTATTCGCACTCTCTTGGATTGATGAGGAATTAGATATTATTCCTAGTACCCAAAAATGTTAAACTGGGCCGAAAAGTATGATATAAAAGTTTAGTTCATAATTTTATGTTTTAGAATGGGCCATAGGCTTGTTACTGTATTTTTACATGCTATTACCTCAATTTGTATTGTAATAAGAGAAAAAATATATTACATTTGTAATTTCTAATTTGTCTAAAGACCCAATTTAATCTTTCAAAGTTTTAATGAAATTCAATTTAGCCGTTGAAATAATTTATTACCTCAATTAGATTATATATGAAAGATAACATATTGGACTAATTTGTTCTTTATATAAAATTTTAATGAACTATATTGAGTTTTTTTGTTGTATTCTAGTTCATGTACTTGTATTTTACTTCTTTTAAGTTGAATTTGGCCTACTTTTCAAAGTGGAGTGAATATTTAACAAATTTGATTTCTAAAAAAATTTATTTTAAAGAATCAATTTTGTTACAATTGAGTATGAATTTATATTCAGATATTTTTAACCAAAGCAAGTTTAATGTAAAAATTAGTATAATTCATATTTCATAAAAAAAAAATTAAAAAAAATAAATTTTTTAAAATCATTTTTAGAGCTAAAAATTTCACATATCAGTCACTATTTTTATAATTATGAAACATAGTGGTCATTGGTGGTTTGCAAGAATATCAATTATGTAAACCGAAAACAATATTTTAAATATTATAAAAACATTGTAAAATAACTTTTCACATGAAGAAAATCAATAGATTCCAACAGAAAGAAGCCAAAATCGAACTGGCAACAGCTTTATCATCTCAAATCCCAACATGAGAGTATTCTAGCTACTCAATAGATGCAAACTCTAGAGATCCTAAATTTAGTTGCCTACTACATAACAGTCACAAAACCCTACACCAAATTAAAGTAAGACACTTTAGACATTATCAAATAAATAATTATAATATATATATATATATATATATATATCTTAAAAATCAGACAAATAATCATTTTTTTAATGTTGTAGAATGTAAAAAATATTTACATACTAACTCTACATTAAGTTTTCACATTATAAGTTGGTCTTTCGATCTTTTGTGTTTGATGTCATCAAAGCTTCCATTTGTCAAAATTTTTTTATAACCAAAATAAATTAAGAAGTATAAAGGATACTCTAATTCATTATAGAGTAAAAGCATTACTATTTGATAGTTTTTGTTTGGTTGTTTAAGAATTTTTGCATCTATTTTATTTATTGGTAGTTTTTTATATGCTTTCTATTGACTCATTCTTTTAGATTTTATCTTATATACTTTTGCTTTCCTATTACAAGAAAGTTGATTATATCTAGCTATTAAATGAAAAACTAAAATATTAAAGTTAATTAATAGTGACATAATTAAATATATATCATATATTTCTAATGTAAAATTTCATCACAAATAATGATATATACACAATTTTAAGTTACAAATTTCATTTTAATTACAACTTTAATATTATGAATTTTAAAATTTCTACAATGATATTACAACTATAATTTATATCATATTTACATGTATCAATTTTAAAGTTGATTACAATTTTTGTGGCATAACCACATTTGCCAAAAAAAAATGCAATATTCGATTTAATTATTTCCCACAAAATTAAAATTAAAAAAAAAAAGACACATAGGTCTTAGGTGAATAAATATATAAGAACTGCAGCCGACCTAGGAAAGATAGGTGTTAAAGATAAAGTGAGAGTTTGTGTTCTCATAATAAGCTATACATTTACTTGTGATTCTGTGTTTCTCTATAGTTAACGGTTTTTAGAAATACAAGAAGATGAAAAAAGAGAAACAACAAAAGTGAAGGAAAAAGTCAGAGATTGTTTAGTTTACATTTGTACATAATATATGTTACATATGTTACATGTAATATGTGTGTATGTGTAAGTCTAAGGGTTATTAATATATTGATCATGGAATACAGCTTCACTGTTTTTGCAGCCTTTATAGAAATTAGAAAGTGAAAGATGAGATGGGATATAGCAATCACGGGGATGCTATTCCTATTCCTATTCCTATTAGCTATAGTGTACTTATTAATTAATACTTACTGCTACAGCACCAAATATTTCTATTCAGTAATTTCACTATTTTATTGTGCAAAAATAAATATTTAATCATTGACATTGTACAGATAAATCGATTTAATATGTTAAATTTATTAAATAATATATTATGTTTGAAATTAAAAAGTATCAATCAATTTAATTACTTTATGAAAATACTTTTTTTTAGTAAACTAACTTGAAAATCAATATAACATATTTGTTTTTTTAACAAAAATTAAAAGTATTTTGTAAGTTAAATATATTTGACTTTTAGATTATATTTAGAATCAATATGTGACTATTTGTTTACATAATTATAACCTTAAATAAAAATTATTTAGACATATATAAAAAATACATATGATTTATTTATTTAAAAATATATATTACAAGATTGAATTCTTAAGATGTTGAAAACATTCAATTAGATTAACCTACCAATTCGAATACCATAAAAGTAAACTATTCTTTTCTTTTAAACTAAACTAGACTTTGAAGTAATTTTTTAGTTTAATTATAGTTTTTATTTTTTTTATTTTTATTAATGCACGAAATAAACTTTCCTATTTAAGAATATAACAGTTTTAATCTTTTTTTTTTTCAGATTTTTGAACTAAAAGAATAGTCACATATTTTAACTAATGTAGTATATAATCTTATAATATACCACCATCAAGATGCATTAATTATTCATATGTTATTAATTAAATCATAAAAATGAATAATTTCAAAAGTTGTAACTAATGTTTTGAGGGAATTTTATGGATATTTCATGAATTGTTAATCATTTTATATTATCATATGATATGTAACGTCATTTAAAATATGTCACATTATTATTTTTAATTTAAAAATCTAAAGATGAGATTAAAACTATTGAATTTTGAAATAACAAACTAATTTAATAAATAAATAAAAATAAAAAAAAACTAAAATTATGATTAAATTTTTTATATGTGTTCCTAAATATTGTACCTAAAACCTTATAGCACATAACCTGTTCCCTATAAAATTATGGTATAAAAACTTGGATTTAAATTAATATTTCTCAATTTAAGAGATTAATATATTTAAATTGGAGGAAGTACATAGACATAATTCAAAAGAGTAAAATATGTCTATTTTAATGTAATATAGGGACGGATCAAAACCCGAAATTCATGTTGATTCAATGAAACAGAATTTGATGTTACTTGTCGGGTGGATTAAAGTGCATGCTTTGCATTTAACCACACCTTGACTAAAATTCTTTCATTGCATGCACGATATTGTTTGTGTTGTCTCTCTCTAATGCACAGAGCTTATGATTAGTATTAGCCAGCTATGTATATACTCATAAGAACCTACACTAACTCATGACTTTGATACACTGTACATTGTCATTGTCCAGATCAATTTATCTACCTGCTTAGATGTATTTCTTGTGGTCTTAAATATTAAATAAAATTAATATATTTAATTTTAAAATTTGGATTAATTATATTTATTTATATATTTTATATTTCAAAGTCAACACACTTCAAAGTTATTGATATGTAAGAGCAATGATGAGAACGCAACATAGGTACAAACTTAAAATATGAAGTTTAAAAAGATTAATGGTTAACTTTATTAGTGGAGTGTTTAAGTAATACAAATATTTTACTAGTAATATATAATAAAGATATCCTATGAATAATATTTTCTTAAGAAATATATTATTTGGAATTATTTTCTTATATGAATAATATCTTCTTAATAAAAGATTAAGTTTTAGGGTTTTAGAGGTTATGACAAAATAGCTGAATTCCTCTCTTTTCGAGCTTTACTATCAATAAAACATCCAACTTGTTTGTGTTGTATTATTGTTTCTACCATTGGTTTTCTACGTACCAAGTACTAAGTTTGAATTAAAAATATAGATTAATCCATTGGTTTCTAATTAATCATTGTTGTAGATTAATTTTTCCATCTTACTATTTTGTTTTCTATTTATTTATTCTTTTAATATGGAACGCGATTATTTGTCATAAGTTAGTCAACCGTAATTCATAAACTAACAAAATGTATTTAAGACATTAGAAATAATCAAATGTCAATGAGGAAATCAAAAACTTCAATCTAGAAAATAAAAATGACAAATAAATAAGACATATATAGTTGAATGCGATAGATGGAGTCATATCTCCTGTACTTTTGGATTTCTTACCTTCCCCTCTTGTTTTTTGTGTTTGGATTTTATCTAGCTGCATTATTATGGAGAAATTAATATTTTGTTGAGGTGTGGAGGATGGAGTAGAAATAGTGGTATGATAATATGATGATCACACAATTGGTGGTTTGAATACTAGGTATTTTTGTTTCTCCCACCCCTATTTTTTGTTGAGATTAAAATTTGAATATTTGTTCCCACATGTGATGAGTTGAATTTACCGTCTCAACTTTACATTCGTTTATATATATAAAATAATTAATTTAAAAATTATATTTATTATAATTATAAAAATTTGAATAATAATTATTTATTAATAATAATAATAATAATAATAAAATGTTTTATATAATAGGAGATTAAATTTTATAATATATGAAAAATATTGAATAAAAATACTTATATAAAAATTTAAACTAAATATAATTTAGTATTGAGCGGATATTGTAACTTTTAAACATGCCTTCATCTCTGAATTTTTATTTTAAGGAACACTCACATCTTAACAAAATTTGTTTTCTCTATTATATCGAGATGTGTTTGGGTGAATACCCATTAGTGCAAGTTGTTTTGTCATGTTTATATTTATAGTCGTCGGATTAAAACTAAATTGTCTAAATTTCAATCTTGTACTTTAAATTAGATGTTGCACTAGTGCGTTGAATAAAGTTTTGAAGTGATTATTTTATATTATGTTGAAATGTAAATAATATTTAAAACTTAAAATTTAAATCATTAAATATTTCGTTAAAATTAATACTTAAATTTTAAGAAAAATTAATATGCTTGTATTTTTCTTTCATGATTCATTTTGAATGATTATTCCTTTATTCATTGGTAAAAGAAAATCTATTGCTTTATTCATTTTATTTTCTTCTTATGTATCATTTATGAAATCCCATTATATCAAAATCTCAATAGAAAAACTAAGATGAGTGTTAAAATTATATGATTAAAATTTAGTTAAAAACATGCTTTTGGAATAATAATAATAATAATAATAATAATAATAATGATAATAATAATAATAATAATAATAATAAATAGTTCTCAAAATAATTATTGTTAAAATTCATGGAGCGAAGATTTAAAACCAAAAACAATAAATAAAACATAATTCAATTGGTAGACAAACTAATCAACTAAACACTACAAAAGTCAATAGCCGAAAAGGCTAAATTAATTAACGACAACACAAATTGTGTTAGTAGTAAATACTAAATACATCAAATATACAATATTCAGCTAAGGTAGGAATAACTCAGGCTACACATAACTTGCGTATTACTAATATGTCTTAATCCTCACACCAATATTAATTGATAATATCATACAAACAAAACAACCTTTTATTGCATGAATAAAAGAAACAAAACAGTAAAATAAATGCCCTATCAAACCAAAATGAATTCCAAAAGGAACACTTGAAGGATATTTCAAACACACATGCACGGTTGTCCATCGTAAAATGACAAAAATTTAATGTTTTGTGTACTGTTATTAAGTAGTCATAGGTGTCTTGGTATTAATTAGAGTTTTACAATACACATTTATTAAGCAAATGTGTGCTTTGGTATAAAGCAGAGTTTTGCATCGTGAAATGGTCAGAAAATCAATGTTCTTTGCATTTGTAGGACACTATGAAATATAGTCACTCAAATTAAGTGATCTCTACATTTAATGATTAACCACATATTTCAAAGATAGAATTACTATGATCAGGGTCCACCATTACCATATACGAGACCAGAATATTAGCAAATCACCCCAATTAGGCAAGCCCTCAAACTTTTTTTTATAGTATACTTGACCTTTCAAAAATTATATTTATATTATTAATTTTGTATATTGATTACTCTAAAATTTTATATTTACACCTTATGTTTAAAATAAATATCCATTTAATAAACAAAAACTATCTTCTCTGAGAATAAACCTAATTTCTCTCAACTATCATCTCCTTTTCACACACACCGTTGTGAGTATGTGACACACCAAAGCCAAATGTTAGAATCATGAATCTTGATGTTAGGGTATTCTTGATGTTCAAGTTTTGTGATTTAGTGATTTAGGAACTCAACTTGTTTGAAACGGTTGATCTACTGATTTTAAGAACTCATTATGTATGATTTAATTTGATGTTAGGGTTTTAGATTTTATGAACTCATTACTGATTTTATGATTTATGATGGTACTATTTGATCCCATAATTTAGGATGCTCTTAATTCTAAAATGATTGATTTTTAGTTACGAAATATCTTAAAAGAGATTTTTCCACTGTAAAGGATCCTAAGGACAACGAAGAGACATTTTATGGCTAAATGGTATACCAGAGTTTTATCAAATAGAATGAAGTACGATAGAGATTGACTTGTTTATTCGAAAGAGTTTGACATATAGATTAGTGAAAGACTTAGAGAGCGTGAGATAAACATGGATCATGTTAAAAATATGACCACTTTGTATATGAGTTGTGTAAAAGATTGAAAAATGGTCAAACTATTGATAAAACGACTCAAAAAGACTAATTGTGAAATAAAATGAACATTGGAAAAATGTTTTCAAAATAATTACTTCAATAGTGAAATTACTTGCTAAACATAGTTTGGTCTTTCGTTGTTTTAGCGAGAGATTGTACGACATAGCAATGGAAATTTTTTTGGATTTAATTGAAATGTTAGTTCACTCAACTATCCAAGATTATTCTACATGTTTTATATATGATAAGGTTCACTTTCATTATTTTGGCAACCATAGAAAATGAGTTAATACTTTTGCTCGATTTTGCAATTAAAAATGAAATCGTTAAAAAAATTAAACAAACAAAGTATTTATCAGTAATACTTGATTGTACTCTTCATCTTAGTCACCAAGAGCAAATGTATTTAATGATAAGAGACGATGATGTTTCTTCAAACTTTGTTACTATTGAGGAATCTTTGTTAAGAATGCTTAAATTGTTTTTCTAATACAATTATTACATATAGAATTTTGTTGACTATTCCCATGGCAGTTGCTTCTGTAGAAAGACGTATTTCAAAATTGAAGTTGTTGAAGTCTTACTTGCGGTCTACCATGGATTAGCATTGATAGCAATTGAGAATGATCTTTGGGAAACAATACAATATAAAGACTTGGTTGATATATTTGCTTCAAAAAGTGTTAAAATGGTTACTTTTTTAAATAGCAAGAAGGTCAGTATTAATTTGATGGTGTCATTTACAATTTACTTTTTTTGATGAATTTAAATACAATAGTTTGATTTTTTTGTATTTCATTTGATAAAAATATAATATTTTGAAATAACTTATCATTTTTAAAATTGCAGTTTTATTATGGGCCAAATTTTTTAGATTCGTACACGGCCTCCAAAAACATTAAGAAGACCGTGGCTATGATAGTCGCTCTTTTAATAGATTGAATGGTCTTAATATATTTAATGCAATAAAAATGCACATGTTCAAAGGAAAACTCCAATCTCCACCTTGAATACGCATTTTCCATTCTCTCTTCAATGGAGCATGCACATAAATAAAAACTCGAATTTGCATATAGGGACGCCAAAGCCCCTTTTTGTTGGAGTCCTCAAACTCTTGATTTATTTTCCAACAACATACATCAAAGTAGATGATGAAAAAGAAATTATAATCATGGAATATGGAAGATGAAGATAATGTGATCGATCATATTTATAAGTTCAACGATTTGATATCTAGACTTACAAATGTAAGAGAAAATATTAAAGATTAAACCACTGGTGCAATTAATATTAGCAAGGAATAATACATTACGAGTGTGTTTGGTTTAGGGTAGCTGGAGGGGATGTGAGATAATAATTTAAATTTTATGTGTTTGTATCAACTTTAAGGAGGGGAGAGGTGCAAAATTCCTTCTTATGTGGTTTTTTCTCTCTTTCCAATTTAGGGGGATTTGGTTTATAGGGGATCAATATAACATAAAAACCATTAAAAGTATTTGTGAAATAATGATATTCTTTTAATTTTTAGAAGATTTTTTTTTTCAATCGGAA
>NC_021167.2:22033635-22037105 GCF_000331145.2 Cicer arietinum | reverse complement strand
CTATGATTGATATGGCGGATGACATTGTAATTTTGAAAGTGCATGACGAAACCCTTTCATTCAAAATTCTTAGGGAAATGTATTATTCTTATGAGATAAAAGCGTGTAATGGGATCAAAATTCTTGATTCAATTATTGAGGAGGGAATTCGAAATCAAGCTCCACCATTGCCTTATGAAAGCATGGTAATGATATCAAAGAAACGTGTACTTGAAAAAATTGGAGAGTCCGATATGAAGAAGCTTTGATGCTTTAAATATAATATAATTTTAATTATATTTGTTAATGATGATTCTTATCTTACTACCTTTTGTTTTTTACTGTATTGATTAAAGACAGAAAACAAACATAAGTTAGGCACGCTATGATGAAGCATGCAAATTCACGTGGTTTTTCTCAAATGATAAGAAATAATCTCACCATCAAAACTTAACTCATGTCATATATACAAGAAAACAAGAATCAACTTTATGAAAGAACACATGTCTTCAAATAATCTTACGATAATGTTCAACAAAACATTATGGTAATCCTATTAAAGGACAATCGACAAATTGGATCATTTTTTATTAACTGAATGCATTTATCAAGTTTATAATCTCTAAAATGGGCTTCCCAAAAGTTAAGATTTGAATGTCCATTTGCAAACAACATACAACTAAAATGATCTACATAATAATAATCAAATTGATGACAATGATTCTAGTGAAAAAGAACAAAACTACACTAGAAAGTACAACTTGAGTTGAGCATGCCTCTGAGTAAACACTGTTCAAACATTCACATGGCATATAAATTCAAAATTTTGGTTCGCTTATCATTCAATAATCAGGTAGAACATTTTGGGTAAAGAAGAACGTTTTTGGCATAATTTCACTACATTTGAATAAATAGCTTCAAAATTTGGTTGACACATTTGCGTATTTGTCAAACTACTATATTCAGTTTTAAAATGAATATTCAAGTCTCTTATCATCTATAAATAGAAGATCAATTGAAAGATGAAGAAGAGAGTTCAATTTATAATTTACCAGCACTTGTTCAAATAAATCACAAGTTTGAAACTCTTTAATCAAGAAAACTTCAGCTTCTTTCACTATACTTGTTGATCATATATTATTGATTATGTTTTCTGTTGATCTCATATAAACAGTTGAGAATCATTAGATCTGAAACACTTTTATCATACACATCCTTATTTTCTCAAGTCTAGTTTCAAAGGTGACTGTAAAAATATTTTCTAGGGTGAAAGATAACTGTAAAAAAATCTTTCTAGGTTGAAAGTTGAAGGTTGCAACTAATCAAGGTGAGATCAAGAAAAAGTGAGAAGTAGAACAGTTTGGGGCTAAGCACATTAGGAAAAATATAATAGAGTGTGAGAGCTGAACTAGCCCATATTGGGTTAACCAATATACTTCTTGAGTGTGATCTTATCTCTTCTCTCTTATTATTTGCACTCACCAATCATATATCACTTGCATTTGTTCTTACTTATATTATTCTTTACTTTACAATAATATGACCAAAACATTATGACTATAAAAAATTTATGAATTCCATTTAATTATCAAATTTAAACTCGAGTGTATATTAACTTAAAGGCATATGACTTAAAATTTGAAAAGGATCACCGTTCAAACTTCTTCCTTGTGACATTTATTACTACTTCAATAGGTCTCACCATCTTATTCTTATCAAACACCATTTAAATGGGAGGAATTTTGTTCTAATTAAATAAAATGACTCTACACAAAATTTAAGGCACATGTGGTTGAATTTAAGCAGTTATCATATCATCTTTAATATGTAGTTCTTGATGAAGAAATAGTGTATTTCTTTAGTCAACTCCAAGAAGAATAGTTGTTGAGAATTTTGAGGGAGCATAAGGGGGCCATTAATTGGTCCATTAAAAATTTAGAGGGAATAAGCCTCTATTTCTACATGCCTAAAATTTTGATGAAGAATAACCAAAAAGAAGTGGTACATCCTCAAAGTATATTAAATTCAGCCATAAAATTAGTAATTCGAAAGGAAATTGTCAAACTTCTTAGAGCACACCTCATTGTGGTTTTGAATGATAATAGATAGTTTATCACAACTCTGACAATTACTAAATTGAGAGTATGCATTGACTACTGAAGATTGATGGTGCTTCAAGGAAGGATTACTTCGTGTTACTTTCCATTGATTAGATGCTTGAATGGCCTTGAATAGTTGGCAGGACATGATTTTATTAATTTTTATATGGTTATTCTGAATTCAATTAGATTGCAATGGCTTTAGAGGATTAGGAGAAATATATTTTGCATCTCTTCTTAAGATTTCTCTTACTGATTGATGCTCTTTAGCAAGGCCAATCCAACAAGTTCGTAGACTTAAAGCTGCCATTAAAAATGAGGCTTCTTTTGGGTACCAAAATGTGACTATTTTTAAATGCCAAATAATAACATAATAACTATGGATCTTACAAAAATAAAACAAAATTTTATTAGTTAATATGTTTATCCCAAATAATATTTAATTAGACATTTATTATGATTTTGAAAATATACAAAAGATAATAATTTTAACTATCTATCAAAATTATTTTAATGTATATTCTTTAAATTGTAAAAAACATGAAATAGTGTCATAGTTTGAAATTGAACTATGGATAGAAGATTCAAAATCTTATACTTTACCAATATGATCGAGAAATATATCTAAGTATTTAAGGTAAACTTTTTTTTGGGTACTTCTTTTGATAATTGCTTGAATAATCTCTGTCTTTTTTGTGAACACAAACTTAAATATTTAGGATTATAGATTTTGATGAGACTTAAGTAATTATAAACAATTTTTAATTTCCCCTCAATTTGAGAGTTCCCTAAACACATGCAAGATGTTGACTCATAATATTCATCATTGATTACTTTTATCGTATATTTCTCTAACATACTATATATTATCCTAAATACATCCCCCTTTTGACATCTATCAAAAAGGTCGGGAAGTGATATAAAATATGAAATACAATTTTAGGAAGAAAAAGTAAGAATGTTTTGCACAAAGAAATCATGTTGTTTTGAAGTCATTCACAAATCAAACTTATCAAGTTTGCATTTTAATATTAAAGCACATAGCAAGTTTAAGGACAATAGCAAATTAAATATAGATCAAAGTGTGGTGGAATTAAAACTTTCCCTTCAATCGTGTGCAAAAAATCATCAACCAAATGAAACCTAATGGAAAAGTGATGACTGAGGTGATGATTATTGAAAAAGATCTAAGGACATTGACACAAAGATATGACCACATAGTGGTGGCCATAGAGGAACCAGATGATCTCGATACATTGAATATGGAAGACTTACAAGGTTCATTGGAAGCTCATGAGTTAAGAGTAAAAGAAAGAAGTGTAGCAAACACACAAGTGCAGGCACTGCAGGCTCATATCAGCAAGAAATTCAATCAAGATGGAGTAAAATACA
>NC_021167.2:22031604-22033463 GCF_000331145.2 Cicer arietinum | reverse complement strand
AAGAGAAAATTCAAGTGGTACAAGAATCAAGATCTTGATGAAGGTGTTGGAACCTCAAAGAATTAGAATAGTAGTGACAAACACAACAAGAAAGCAAGAGGTAAAAATAAATTTAATAAGAAGGGGATTATATGCTATAATTGTCAAGATTGAGGCTACTTTGTTGATGAATGTAGATCAAAGAAGGTGAAGAAAAAGGATGATGAAGCTCAGATGGCACATGCATATGATTATGATTTTGATGATGTATTGTTGATGGCTGCCACAAACTCATATGTAAATGTCCAGAATTATGATATCTTGACACAGGTTGCTCCAATCACATGATAGGTCATAAGGAGTGATTTGTAAGCATTGACGAGAAGATGAAGAGAGAGAGAGAGATCAAGTTTGTAGACAATAGCACAATGATTGTTGAAGGAGTTGGCAAGGTACTGATTCAGAGAAGAGATGGCAAATAATTCTTCATACGTGATGTATTGTATGTGCCAAACATGAAAAATAACTTGTTGAGTCTAGGACAATTGCTAGAAAAAGGATACTCGATGAAGATGGAAAATAGAAAAATGAAGATGTTTGATTGTTCAAAGAGGCTGATCTTAAAGGCATCACTCTCTAAGAACAGAACCTTCAAAATTGAAATGAAAATCAATAAAAAAAAAAAAAAAACAAGTGATTTGCTGCTCAAGTCATAAATGAAAACTAGTTGTGGCATCAAAGGTTTGGTCACTTGAATTTTTGGAGTCTTTAGATGTTGCAGGGCATGGACTTGGTGCTAGGAATTCTTGAAATTCATATACCAAATGAGATATGTGTGGAATGCTTTCAGACCAAGCAGCACATGAATTCATTCAAAACAGAAATGTCAACTAATGATATGTCTCTATGTTGATGATTTGTTGGTAACAAGTTGTGATGAAACAGAAATAAACCAGTTCAAAGTCAGAATGAAAGAAGATTTTGAAATGACAGATTTGAGAATATTGTTCTACTTCCTTGGAATTGAATTTGTCACAATAAGGAATGGAATACTCATGCACCCAAAAAAGTATGCCACTGATGTATTAAAGAGATTTAACATGCAAGACTGCAATGACATAATCACTCCCTCAAAAGTAGGGATGATACTATCAAAAGAAGGAAATAAAGAGCTAGTTGACTCCACAAATTTCAAACAAATGGTAGGATCATTGAGATATTTGTGTAATACAAGGTCTGACATAACTTATAGTGTTGGATTAATTAGTAAATACATGGAGAAACTTAGAGCACCTCACTACTTGGCAACAAAGAAGATATTGAGATATATCAAAGAAACTAGTGAATTTGGCCTACTATATCCTAGAAGTTCAAATGAAAGTGAAGCTGAACTCATTGGATATATTGATTTTGATTGGTGAGGAGACAAGGATGATAGGAATAGCATCACGGGTTATGTATTCATGATCAATAAAACTTCAATTTCATAGTGTTCAAAGAAGCAAAGTATAATAGCTTAATCCACATATGAAGCTAAGTATGTGGCTGCATCAATGGGAGCTTGTCAAGCTCTATGGCTAGCAAAATTGGTGGTTGAAATGGGACTGAGGAATGAAAAACTAGTGAAGATGATGATTGACAACAAATCTGCAATAAACCTAGCCAAGCACCCAATTGCTCATGGAAGAAGCAATCATATTGAAACAAGACTTCACTTCTTAAAAGACCAAGTGATCAAAGACAAACTAAAATTGGAGCATTGTAGCACAAATGAACATATAGTAGACATTCTCACCAAGCCATTGAAGAAGATGAAGTTTCAAGAAATAAGGAGCAAGCTTGGAGTAACATCATTAGACCATTTTTCAATTAGAAAGAGT
>NC_021167.2:21996529-22031581 GCF_000331145.2 Cicer arietinum | reverse complement strand
AGTGTTCAAAGATGTAATTCATAAATGGTAGTTAGAGGAAGTTTAAAAACAATTAAGGAGGTTAGTAGTAGTTAAGGAAGTTAAGAAGTTAGTTTTGATGTAATTGTGCAAACAATTTGATATAAATACTAAGTGATGGCTCTATTACTTCAGCAACAAATAAAAATAAAATCTTGATTCTTTCAATTCCTTTCTTCTCAACTCTTAATCTTCTCATCTTAACAATCACAAACTAAAATGTTTCGACAAAGTCGATATGTGCATTGATGTCAATATAGTTTAATAACTTATCTTTTACATAAGGCCACCAATTAAAATATGTAGTCATTTTTCTATGGTTTACGACCATAAGATGTCAACGAGAAATCTCGAATCTTCTAGATAAACTAAAATAAATACTTCATATTTTTATATTGCATAGTCATTAAATTTTACTTTTTTTTTTTTATCTCTATCCACCTCAACCAAAAAATAATAATTTATTTGAATAAATTTTACAAATATGTTACGAATCAATCATATATAAAAATGATATTAAAAAGATCACCATTATTGTTGCCCAAATTTTATAATAGATCATTTTATAATAAAGTCTATTATGATAACATACTTAAAAATCATTTAAAATATTAATAATGATAAAAAAAAAATTTATCAAAAATATAAATAAATAAATTTTTACAGAATAACGTCTAATTTACAATGACTTAATTAATATTAATTTAATAAATTGAATTTTAAGTAATATATTTATTTTCTTTTATTATATATCTCAAACATAAAACACTAACAAAAATTCAAAAAGTATTCTCAATTTTAATTTAAACATCTAATAACTTTTAAACAAGTGGTAAGTGTAATCATGAGACTCTTTTTCTTTATTAAATGTTAAAGTGTATCAATTATTTATCATATAAAATCTTACTTTTCGGATATAATTTTAATTAAATAAAAACCCACTTTATAAAGAGATCTTTTTTAATAATAATTGCTCTTAGTTAAAAAGAACCTGAAGGATTAGTCAAAAGAACCTGAAGGAAAATAGAGGTAATAATAAGCATAACCATATTATGAATAAAGAAAGCATTAATTACAAGTAATATAAAATGGTACTAATAGAGACACGTACCAATCCAAAACTGAAAAAATACTGCTACAAACACTGCAAACAGAGACACACACTCTTCCAATTTCAGGATTTGATTTGATTTGATTTGATCAAACTTACCTCACATAACTATCTGCACTGCACACAACATCAGCCGCCAATTTTACCTTCCTTGTCACCTTCCTCTCCAGGCCCCTATCTCAATCAATTCATTACTCTTCACTTTTCCATCTCCATATTCCAAAATATACTTCTAAAACTCAAATCATATTTATATTTATTTTATTTATTATTCACTAAACTAATTCATTTTAAATTTAAATTTCATTGAAATTTTAAACTCTTATTTTATACTTATAATCTTTTTATTTTTAAATTTATTTTTAAGTATGATATAACATATTTTATATAATTTAACATATACTTTTGTGATTAACAAAAAAATTATTATATTACAAAAATCTTATTTTAAATTTCATTTTTAATATTTAAATTATTTATTTTTATAATTTAATTAATATCATATATTTGCATTTAAAAATTTAATTAAAAAAATTAAAATTGTAAGATTTAATAAAAAGAGACCAGTTTTGTGAATGAGAATAAATAGAAGGCTAAAAGTTAATTTAATTGAGTAATTTTAATTCTTTTATTTCATAAAAATGAATATAACTCTCAAATTATCTACCGTGAAGATTTGTTTCAAACTAAAATAGAATATTATAAAAGTATAATTTATATTAATTCAAAATATTTAAAAAATAATATCATTAGTTTTTAAAATATTATTATTTTTATTTTGTTTCCAAATATTTTTCAAGTATAGGGATCATGTTTAATTTCCAAATATTATTATTTTTATTGTGTTTTCGAATATACTAATTTTCTTTACAAGAAAAAATCATAAAGAAAATAATCAGTAAAAATATTAAAAAATAATTTGATAGTAACTGAAAATAAACTATTAAATGGACGTAGAAAATTTATAGATAAACATATTATTGATAACTTATCCCCTTACTTTGTATTATAAATTTTATTGTTTTAGAAAGGATTTTAAATTCTCTATATCAAAGTCTAAACATAAATTACCCAACTGTCAAGAACACGTAATTATGAAATTACCAACCCGCTTTATGTGCACTTCAATCACTTTTCGCAAGACAGCTCAAAATTCTTGAAAACAAACAAATATTAAAATATTTATTGCACTAATATTATTTAAAAGCATCTTAAAAAAACAATTCAGATTTCTTTAGATTTAAATCAACTCTATAATTATAAACAATTTAATAACAACACCAATATTTAAAATTTCAAAAAAATTAAAAACATATACATTGATATTTAGAATTAGATAAAAGAAATATTATAAAGCTAAAATAAAATTGATATTGTACAATAAAATATATAAGCAGCAACAAATAAATAAGGATATTAATGTACTTATATTTGTAGGCAATAACAAATCTAAACAAAAAGACATACAAATCTCTGTTTGGGTAAAACTATCGAAAAAACACAATATACGACAAAAGAGATACATATGCAAATAAAGTCTTTTTTACCAAAATGCAAAGAATGCTTTTGAATTATAGAAATTAAAATTAAAATTATAGAAATTTTGTATTACAATTCTATTAAAAATTATGTATTCTTATATTATAAAGCACAAACTTTTAGTCGTTTCAATATCAAAATTATACTTTTGAATCTTTGGTAACAGCTCATAATCCAATGTCAAAATTTCACACAATTCACGCATTGCTCAAAACTTCAAAAGAAACCACTATTACAAACTATATCATTATATTTAATGAATAAAACGTAAATTTTGTTTATCATATCACTAAAAGTTAACTATAATCAAACACAACTAACTTATAAATACCAAACTTCTTTCTCATTACTATATTATCTAACAAGAAAATATATTTAATTTTAAAATTAAATTAATTTTTTCTATACCTTCAAATGACTTCTCACTCTTTTTAATTATTAAAATTTTTAATATATATACAAATATATAAGACGAAAAAAAATATTACTCATTCCATTTCATAATATAAACAAAAATAAATTAAAAAATATTTAATTCTATTAAAATTAATCCAACTTAATATCTAGTTCAAACAATAAAATATTTAATATAATAATATCGACATTCTCAAATAAAATTTATTTAATTTAATTAATACTAATAATAAAACTTGTGATAACTACCAACAACAAATATTGAATATTTTCAAATAAAACCAAGAATATTCCCATGAGAAAAAATATAAATAACTAAGAATAAATAACAGTTAAATTCAACAATGAATTACCACCATCACCAACAATAACATGAACACAAATCAATCAAACCATCAAACCAATAACATCACATCACATCAATCCCCTTCCACCACCACCACTACCGCCACAACCTCCACCACCTGACAACAAACTCGTCTGTAATTGAAGCAAGTGATGATAACAATCAGCAGCAGTAGGTCTCTGTTCAGGATTCTGTTCCATACAGCAATTCATTAACTCCCTCATCATCTTCGGTACCCCAACAACACCACACGTCATTATCAAATACCCAACACCCCACACATCAACTTTCACACCATGTAACCCACGCTCCATCTCCGGCGCGTGTCTCCCACGTTCCACCTTTTCCCCTCCCTCCTCCTTCCTATTCAACTCCGGCGCTCCCGCCGCTTCATCAAACCCACAAACAAACCATTCCCTTTCTCTGTCGTTTCGTTTCATCACATTCTCCCATCTTATATCCCTATGCATAAACGACAAGTCGTGTAAAGCCACTAACGCTTTTGTAACAAACTTTAGCGCTTCAACTAACTCTTCACAATTTAATGGTTTCATTCTTATGCCACGTGGCTTAAAAACCAAACTCATGTCGTTTTCGTTACACTTAAATAAAAACTCGCTGTGTGGTATTCTATGGTCTAATATTTCATAAACCTCTTTTACCGAACACCATTTTCTCTTTTCCAAAAATACCCTTTTGCTTGTGTTTGGTGTCATTTCAATTATAACACCTTCGCCAAAACTATACCTATCAAAATCACTATAGACGAAATTACCCTTCGTGTTTGAACAACAATGTTTGCTTAACATTGATAACAAAACACCAATTCTAAAACATGGTACTAATACTTTGAATCTTTCATAAGGTGTTGTTAGGTTCACTTGATGTAAATCGGTTCTAATAATTGTTCCTTCTTGTGATTTACTAAGTGCACAAAACGTTACCGTATTTGAAATAGCATAGTAACCAAGAATATAAGGTAAATCTTGATAAGTCCATAGTAATTTTTGAATGATGGTTGATGATGGATTTTGTTGAATAATATTATTGTCTTTTAATTCTTCACATTCTTCACCTCTCCATAAACAAAAATTGTTAACAAAACCGGTCACATTGGGCCATTCATCTTGTAACAATAAAGTATCTTGTGAAATAGATGAAAAGGGCTTTCTTGTAATTACGAAATCATCGGGGCAGAATCTTGAAACGACCCTATTGATGCAATCATCCCAAAGACCAATGAAAGAATCTCTACTAGAAAATGGGAGGAGACTAGGGTTGTTATTATTATTGTTGTTGGTTCGAATGATGGGGCCCACAATATCATATATTATGGATCTACAATCCAATGGTTCGGAGGTTGTTGTGAAGAAAAATTCTTTACCTTGTGGTAAATCCTCGAACACTTCTTTTCTTAATGGGAAACGAAAATTTTCGTGTGGTGGTTCTTGGATATGATTTTTTAGCTCAAATAAGGGTGGTAGTGATTGTTGTGATGAGACACGAAGGAGACAATCCATGTAGTATTCAGTTGGGTCTCGAAAGTCTAATGAAACAATTGCTGTAAATGCATGCCAACCATAAATTAATTATCATTGTGATAAAATTTAGTACTTTAGCAACACAATAATATTGGATAATTTAATGCTTATGTGAAAAAGGAATTGTTAAATTTTGGTACATAAAATTACAGGTGAAAAAAGTGGAAGTCTATAGTTTTCCCTAAATCAGAGGTGTATGTCTATAGTTTTCTATAAATTCAAGTACATGATAATAGTTTATGTAAAATTTATGTTTTTTTTTAGTTTAATATATATACATTATACCTCTTTCACTAAAATAATTTTTATTTTAAGAAGAAAAATCCAAAGATACCCATAAGATAAGTTCATGAATACCCCAAATATTTTTTAATTACGTTTCAAATTCTTACTTTAAAGTCAACTCGTTTATATTGTTTAAATTTTTGGATAACAAATTTCATGCAAGCTTGAAATATTATAAGAATTTTTCTTACTAAATTTTTTTATAAAAAATAAATAAGTAAATTAAATTTTCATGCAATCTTGGAATATTATGAAAAAAATTTATCAAACAAATAAATTAAATATGAATTTCTAAATACCAAAGATTTAAAAATTCATATTTAATTATTTATTTATTAAAAAATTCTAAATTTTTAAAATAGGTTAACTTATAATATTATAAATATAATTGAAAAATATCATTCAAAAATTTAAAAAATGCATATGAATTGAATTAAATGCATGGACTGAAAACGAAATTGGAAAAAAAATTTAGAGAAGAAACTTTATAAGGATTAAAAATAAGGGAAATGGTTATAACATTTTTGACATAATCCTAAATTGATTGTAGTTGCATTTGAAACTTTGATATTGAAAAAAAAAGTATAACAAACTTTGATATTAAAAAAAAAAAAAAAAAAAACACTTTGGTATTAAAATTTTAAGATGAAGGTGGTGGATGAAGCCACAATCTTCGAAATTATTTTAGAACACAAGATTCATGACAGTCACTTTCAGTAAGTGTTACAACGTTTTGAATGAAATTAAAAAAATGGATAAAAAATAATTTGATTGCAAATTCGTTTTCAAATTACTAGATGCTGCATTAATTATTTTTTTTAAGAAAAAACATCCTTAATTAATTGACAATCTTTTAGTGTCATTGTTTAACTAAAACATTAATTAAATGAAAATTAGGAAATTTCAATATCCAGAGTGAAAACATATAATCTCATAAACTTTCTTAATATATATGAAATCATCCACACAAAAATGCTTAAAGTAAGGGTAGTAACATTTTTGGCATGGTTCTAAATTTTTTATGCAAACAAAATTAGAACTTTAATATTGTCAATTATTTAGTAATACCATCTTTAAGGATTAAGATAAATATGGTGACAGAAAAGAAAGGGGTTTCATTAAATTCACTATTGCCATATTTAATATTTTCAAATTTGAGATTGGAAAAGTTAAGATAAATTTGGATACGATGAAGCCACAATCTTCAAAATCATTTTAGAACCAAGATATTTGAGACAATCATTTTTAACAAGTCTTAATTATATTTTGCAAAAAAAATAACAAAATGTATTTTTTCATAGGATATTAAAATTATTTAATTGCAAACTTAAAACATTACTCTATATTGATTAAAATTAAGAATGAGGCTCATAATGACAACTATATAAAGGAACTTACATCTTAAGGGAATTGGTTTGGTGAGTGGTTGAACTCTTTCAGCAAAACCTAAGAATAAAAAAAAAAGATGAATAAAATTAAATAGAATCCTCTAGAATAAATGTAAAAATATTAGAAATGTTTTTTTGAATATTAATTACCAGAAGAAGAAGCTGAAGAAGATTTTCTTCTACCAATAACGTTAACTTGTTGTCCAGAAACAAATCTATCAACTGAAAAACCTTTCAAAGAACCATCTTCAAAACACTCCAAAGGACAAGGAACCATTGCATCATCAAAAAAACTAATTTCATCAGCATGTAAAAAACTTGAAGATTGAACCTTCACACGTCCTCTATAAACTTCACCTTCTTCACCCCATAAACTCAATGATTCTTCCCATGTCATTCTTATTTTTCCAATTCTTCTTAATTCTTTTGAACTAGAACAAGGTGTTGAAATTTCCAATAAAGAATCTAACCCTAATAAGTTTCCTCTATGACCATGAAAAAATGCTTCACCTCCACTTGTCATTGTTAATTGTTTTGCCCTAGCTGCTACAATGACACATTGATATTTGTTAAAAAAAATTAAATTTTTTTTTTACTTTTCTAAAACATTCTTTCCCTGAAACAATGTGAAACAGTATTTTTAGTTGTAACAGTCAGAGAGAATAACAGAAACAGTAAATAGTGAATATGCTTGCCCTTGAAAACTTTCATGAATGTCTAAAAACAACTACTCATTAAATATAAAAAGGAATAGAAAAATTATAAAATTTTATAATAAAAATCAAAACTTGACTGTTTGAAATTTTTACAAGTACATTGAAGAATTTATGAGTAGGTGACAAATAAAAAGGGTTTTCATTAAATGTGAGTAGGAAGTATCATAAATAACCAATTTCCCATTATTCATTATATATATAATAAAAATTTCCCATTTATCATTATAAAACCATCTTTCATGTTAAAATAAAATTTCCCATTTTTAATTGTAAAAAATAACTCCTATTCATCATAAAATAATAAAAATTTCCCATTTTTCTAAATAAATAAATAAAAAATCAAATTTTTAATGATATAATAATTATAGTAATTTTCATGCTAAAACATCAAACCTGAAAGAGGAAGATCATCATCTTTGAAAGGTCTTGGAGGTGGAAGAGATCTTGTTCTATTTTCATCACCAAAAACAAAGTTAGAAGAAGTTCTACCATGAGAAGATCTCATTCTCGATCCCATAAACATTGAAAGTTCTTCAAAAACCTCTTCATCAAAAGAAGCTGGTAACCTATGCAACTTTCTCTCATAAGGTGAAAGTCTAAAATAGCTTTTTCCAACTTGTTCTCTCTCTCCACCTCTTTCCCATTCGTAAACTTTCCTAAACTCTCCCAACATGTTATCCCATTTTGTTCCTGCTGTTTTAGCATCTCTATTAACACCATGTCTTCTTAAGAACTCAGCAACTTCTTTGTCTTTATCAGCTCTTGTTTTCCCTCTACTCATTCCAAACTCTGTTTGGTTTTTTTGTTCTGTTTTTGAAGATGAATCAGACCCTGTTTGGTATTGTTCTTTCCATGCTCTTGCTAACCAAAGCATTTCATTTGGTTTCCAAACAGGACTTACATATTTCCCTTTTCTTAGTTGTTGATGAACTTGTTCACTTTCTTGTAATAATTTGTTTCCTTCTGAGAGTATTGGGATTGGTGAGTGAGAAGGTGATGAAGTTGTGTCTGATGAAGAAGCTGTAGTGTGAATTTGTTGTTGTTGTTGTTGATGATGTTGTGGATTTGATGGTGAAGGTGTTGTTGATTCTGTTGGAAGAATGTTGATTTGTGAACTTTTTTGTTGTTGTTGTGTTGGTGAAGGTAGAAGCTTCCATTGTCCACTATATCTTGGTCTTTTTGTTGTGTTTAAGGTTGTTTCAAATTGTTGTTGCTGTTCAAATGGTGATGAAGTTGTTGCACTAGTTGAAACATAAAGAGGAGATGAAATGAAACGTGTGGATCCACTAACAACATTAACAATTTGAGGTCTTGTTGATTCTATTAAGGTTGCTTTTGGTGAAGATTGTGTTTGTTGATGTTGTTTTTTTGATGTGTCTCCTTTGTCAATAACCATCTTGTAGAAAAAAGTTTATTTTTTTTAGAGAGGGAAACAAGGAAATGGAACAAGTGTGTTGTAACTTTTGAGTTGTGGAGTGTATGATATAATAACTATAACTATCTGTGTTTTTGTTGTTGGGATTTTTTTATTTTTTGTTTTAAAAGGGTTATTTTTTAATTGTTTTTTTCTAAAAGGGTTATTTTTTAATTTTGAAAATTTGGATTGATAGATAGATGATGGCAGTGATGTTGTTGGTGGTATTGTCATATAATATCTTGAAAAGGGAAAGTCACAAAGTGGGGAGGATCACAGCAAGAAAAAGCAAACATCCGAAAATATGAAAAGTAACAACAAACAGAAAGAAGAAAAATACTAAAAAAAGAGAAGTGTGGGAACTGCCGTGAATAAGACGGTTCGGTTTTGTTGTTTTTCATTCATTAAAGAGTACACCTTCAATTTCTTATTTTAAGAATATGTCCTATTTATCATTTTTTTTAATGATTTTTTAGAGTGAATATATTGTAATTGCTCGATGATATTAATATATATTATTTTTAAATACTTTTTAATAATAAATATTTATTTTTATAATTTTAATAATAAATTATAATTAATATATTATTATTATAGTTTTTTTATTATGATATAAAATATATATTATTTATTATGTTTTTTTATATTTATTAATAACAAATTTTTTTTTCTGTACTAATAATAAATACTTATGCTATATTTATTTTATTTAATCAACAACAAATATATGTCTCGTGTTTATATATGTATTAATTTATAATATTTTTATAAACAAATATTTATCTCGTATTTTTTTATATTTATTAGTGATAAATATTTATTTCATATTTATTAGTGACAATTATGTGTTATGTAGTTTCTTATCTATCAATAACATATATCTATTTCGAGTTTTTTATTTTATATTTATCAGTAATAATTATTTATCTCGTATTTTTATTTATTTATATTTTTTAATGATAAAAATTTATCATACATATTTTATATTCATCAATGACAAATATATATCATGTACTTTTAATAAATTAATAAAAAGTATTTATTTACAGGATAAATATATGATTGAGAGTCTCACATGTGTTATGAAATATAATATAAAATTATATTTATTATTAGGAGATATTCTCATTTACAAATGATTTTGATGAGATTAAGACTTTGTTTGATAAATGATAGCGGATAAATTAATAGATAATAAATGAACTTGTAATAGATAGAAGTTAAACTAACTGATGGCGGATAGCATATAAATCAACTAAAATGAAATGACAAATTATCTAACAAATTGAATTTAAAATATTTGATAAAATTAACAACCGAAAAAAATTAATAACTTTATGCACAAACACTATTCAAAACACTATAAATAATAAACTCAAACAATAGTTAAATTAGTTTATAAAAATCCTTTAATATCTATTTGGCAATGCCAAACTGCTAGCATATAATGGATAAGCTCATGTGATCAAAATAGTGTCATTTGGTAAGAGTGTTCTATCACAAGCACAAACATGCGATGTTGTAATGTTTTTTCTATATACTACTTTATATAGTGTGAGTTTATATAGCTTATGCCTTATCATATTCTCTCATTTTGACCTTATTTTAATTAAAAAATATATAATTAAAATCATTTTATAATTATTAGTTAATTCAACTACAAAATTTATCAACACATTACAAATTTAATATCCTAGCTCATCAACCATCAGCTATTAATTAGCTTATGGATATCAGCTAATGCATCTATTACCAACTAGTTTATGTACTTCTTTTTACCAAATAGATCCATTATAAGTTTGTAAAGATGATTTAAGGTCATGTTAGAACCACCATTATTAAACAACTTTATATTGATCATATATATGAATTTATATTTATAAGGGTTAATTTAGGTCAATTTTGACTAAATCCGACATCTAAATCAATAAATTTTGTTTGGGTTAACTTTAGTTCTCACTCGGTAATATTTAAACCAAATTCGATTATAAATAAGTTGAGTTGCGTGGGAGAGATAATGTAGAAAAAAAATTAATATATTTTTTATTCTTAAATCTACAAACTAAATCCAACAACTAATCAAAATACATAAAAATAATTAAATTAACAACAAATCTTCAAAATAAATCCAACAACTAAATTATAATTATACGTCAATAATATAAAATATATATGTAACGTGAACGGCCCACCCACGATTTCAAATTGTCAAATTCAATACATGAAACAAATACATTTGGTTTATTAAGGTTGTAACCGAATTTGAATGAGATGGATTAAAATATACATTCGGTTAATTTGAGTGACCAGGTTTAGCGAATTGTTTGGTATATGTAAAAATCTTATGTAGGAGAATTTTTTTTTTATCTTAGAGGGGAGTCATTTGGTGGATTGAGCAACACAACTGTACGATTACACTCTTTAAATGTAGAAGTTTATAATTCTATTTGTCTTTATAATTGAGACGATTATTTGATTGATGTGAATTCCACAAATTTCATTTTGTGGCATACTCATAACTTACTCGAGTGTAAAGCCACGCAAACAATCACTTAAAACCTAGAAAAAGTAAAAAAAAAAGCATTTAATAAAAAGGCTTCGAAAAATATTTTTTTACTAAATAAAAAAACTTCATATTCTAATATTTTCAAATTTAAGATTAATTAAATCTTATCTAAAATCAATATTGTCTCAACAAATATTAAATTAATTGACTAAATTATTAATTAAAAAATGTTATACAAAATCAATTATATTAGCATAATAGATAATTTGTTATTCTAAAGTGTCTAAAATATAATTTTTTTCATAAATACTTATAATCTTTTTAAAATACTACTATGTCTCTAAAAATCTTATATTAAAATCAACTTTAAATGCCTATATTTCTAAGTCTAGCTATGGACACACTTTCATAATAGAATGTATATTGACCATTTGTAAAAATGATTTGTCTTAGAATTTACTTATTTTAAAAGTAAATATTGTTATTATTGTGGAGTTGAATTAGACTAAAAAATAATTATATATTTTTAATTAAAAACATCGTTTTATTTTGATGTGTCATATTGACATGTTAAGATAGATAGAGACAGGTGGAAGTGCATGATTAGAGAGGCGTTGTCATGATTGTACTATTTCTAAAAACGCGGCAATGAGAATTATAAACATTGTCTTATATTTATAATAAATATTTGTAAGTTAATCGCAATTTTTGGTTACCTTATCTTTATTAATTTATAGAAATAATTATTTTATTTAACAATTCCTTAGTGATTTGATATATTTTAAATAATCGTCATATATAATTTTATGATCTAAAATTATATAGATGTATTAATTATTTATATGTTATTAGTTAAATTATAAAAATAAATAATTTTAAAAATTTAAAATAAATTTTAAAAAAAATTTTATTATAATTTATTGATATTTAATTATTCAATATAATCAATATCATATAAGACGTCGTTTAAAATATATCATACTAACATTTTTTGGTTGCAAAATCATACTAATATTAAATTTAATTGATATACATTGTTAGTATATAAATTTTTTACACTATCGACCAATCACAACCATTAAATCATTAGTGATATTTGATATTTACCATAACTATCTTTAAAATCATAATTATAAATATTCGTGAGATGTAAATTTTTTACACTAACAACATATGACAATTAATATTATGTTACCGTGTTGTTTCCTTCTCACGATAAATTTCGTTTAAATATTTTGTATATATTAAAAAATGTAATAAACAGTTAAAAGAGAAAAATTATTATATTAAATTATTCAATTTAATTATTGATGAATTTTTATTATTATTAATACAAAATATAATAATATTTTGAAAATTGTAATAATAATAATAATAATAATAATAATAATAATAATAATAATAATAATAATAATAATAATAATAATAATAGAAGAAATATAAATTATTAAAGAATTTCGAAATTATTGAAAGAAAAATATGACATCTAAATTATTAAAGATTAATAGAATTATTGAAGGAAAAATGTGACCATACTCGGGACCCAAGGCATTAAAGATTCTCAGACAAAGCATGATGGCTACTTGTCATATTGACATGTTAAGATAGATAGAGACAGGTGGAAGTGCATGATTAGAGAGGCGTTGTCATGATTGTACTATTTCTAAAAACGCGGCAATGAGAATTATAAACATTGTCTTATATTTATAATAAATATTTGTAAGTTAATCGCAATTTTTGGTTACCTTATCTTTATTAATTTATAGAAATAATTATTTTATTTAACAATTCCTTAGTGATTTGATATATTTTAAATAATCGTCATATATAATTTTATGATCTAAAATTATATAGATGTATTAATTATTTATATGTTATTAGTTAAATTATAAAAATAAATAATTTTAAAAATTTAAAATAAATTTTAAAAAAAATTTTATTATAATTTATTGATATTTAATTATTCAATATAATCAATATCATATAAGACGTCGTTTAAAATATATCATACTAACATTTTTTGGTTGCAAAATCATACTAATATTAAATTTAATTGATATACATTGTTAGTATATAAATTTTTTACACTATCGACCAATCACAACCATTAAATCATTAGTGATATTTGATATTTACCATAACTATCTTTAAAATCATAATTATAAATATTCGTGAGATGTAAATTTTTTACACTAACAACATATGACAATTAATATTATGTTACCGTGTTGTTTCCTTCTCACGATAAATTTCGTTTAAATATTTTGTATATATTAAAAAATGTAATAAACAGTTAAAAGAGAAAAATTATTATATTAAATTATTCAATTTAATTATTGATGAATTTTTATTATTATTAATACAAAATATAATAATATTTTGAAAATTGTAATAATAATAATAATAATAATAATAATAATAATAATAATAATAATAATAATAATAATAATAATAATAATAGAAGAGTAATGTAGAAAAAAATTAATTAAAATTATATTAAAAATCATGACATTTATTTTTAAATAATATGTTTTTTTAATTTAAGTGGTATTTATTGTAAGAGGAAGAGAGTATATGTTTTTTGTGATTTGGGGGAGTGTGAGAGAGTGAAAGAGAGAGTGTGTAGAGACTAAGAGTGTGTGAGTGAGGTTTTTAGAAAAATGTGTTTGTTTTTGTTGTTTTTGTTGTTTTTGTTTTTGGGTTTTGAGATGCGAGATGGAGACTGCACGAATCGATGGCTCTGTTTCAATAAGGGCATTGCTTTGCTTATGACAATTTTGGTTCTGTTCAGATTTTCTTTTTTTCTCTCTAATATTCCATTTTAATAAAATAAAATTTATTCTCTATTTTATTGTTTTTGCCTTCCATCTCTCACTTTTCTATTTTTAGATTTGCCTCTATTTTCAAGCAAAGTACTAGTCTCTTGCTATATTTGTACCATAATAATCATACATTTACATGCATTCACAAAATCAATTTTAAATAATATTTCAAATCATATATTTACAAAATTAATTTTAAATACTTTTAATCATTGATTGAAATCGTATGATTAAAAATAATAATTGTGTCATATAACTATAGTAAGTGATTTATTTCTTTAATATTAATAATTTTTTGGGTTGAAATAAATTCTTGTACCGATATTTTTATTGGTTTAAAACATTTTTATCAATTTAGAAAAATATAGATATAAATTGTCTAGAAAGAATTATAAATAAAAATAATTACATTACATATATTAAAAACTATAGTTGATTACGTTTAATCTATATAATTATATTTAAAAAATTAAATATGTTGTCTAGATTATATTTCATGACTGATAAATAAATCATCAGAAATAGAAAAAATTACACTAAATCATAAAATTTTAAAAGATACCATCCTCAAATAAGAATAAAATTATCGATATTTACTTATATTTCATTCTAAAAAATATGTGTAATTTTACTTGTATTTTATTTTGGAAGGAGTATGTCTTTTATTATTTGTTGAAATAATATGTTTTTTTATTTTGGAAGGAGTATGTCTTTTATTATTTGTTGAAATAATATGTTTTTAATCTAACTTTATTATTTATTTCAAGGCGTAATATAAGAATTCATTTATATATTAACTAATGTCATAATTTGGATATAAGGATGTAACCAAAAGAAAATTTGGGTTTGAGGTTTGCATTATTTATAAATTTATATATGTTATTAATATTTTAATGTGTTTTTATAGGTAACTAATTTTATAAAATTACATGTTATATTTTGGTAAATCTATAAAATTATATGTTAGCAGATATGAATATATATATATATATTAATGAACAAGAACTATAAGTTGACTTTAAAAAGTAAAACTATAAGGGTGATTTAAGAATTTACATATGTTTTTCTAGAAAAAGTAAAACATATTAATATAGTATATTTAAAATACAAAGTGTGTCGAAAATAAAATTATATCTTAGAAGTGAATCCATCAACAAAAGGAAAATAGACCCCTCACAATTAACAACATTAGTCCATCATTGATAAAGATCAAAGTTGAATATATGATTTAAATTTTCAACCACCACCATGATAATAATTTAATATTTTTCAATATCATACTCACATCACAATCTTGCAATCTAAACACCTTGTAATTATTTTTGCTCTCCAAATAGATCACACACACTAACCCCATACAACAATCAATATGCCATATAAGGCATTTGCATGAAATAGTAAACTAGCAAAAATTGAGCTAAATCACATTCGATTAGATAAATTAATTTAGATATCCAAGCATTGCAAGATCAAGGTCCATATACTATCATATAACGAACATATTAAAATGAGATGCATAGATGATTCAACACCACCACACCCAACTAAACTTGATTAGTAATTGGCAGATAAAGCTCAATTGCGAAGCAAATTAACCCTTTTAGAAATTCTATCAAGTTAAAGCTTCCATACAAAAATTAATACTTTTAGTGGGACTATCATGTTCCAAATAAAATCAGCAAGAGAATAAGCAAAGATATATCATGATTATGCACCGAGACCTTATAAGTTCCATCGAGTGAATATTCATCTAAATTATTATCTCTTCTCATCCACCTATCATCGATATTATTCTGCACATAAACGTTATTCAAAAGTTACATACACTATGTGACTCCCTAAATCCCAAACACTTTTTAATAATTTAAGATTAAAATACACTTTTGACCTCCCATCTTTCAAAAATCGACAGTTTTGTTTTCCATATTTTTTTATATGCAATTTTAGTCCCATGTTTTTTTATTTGCAATTTTAACCCTTTATTTTTAATTTCTTTTGCAAAATGGTAGATCCCTTGATTTTGACCGATGTCACCTATTAGGGCTCAAATTCCCATAAGTATGAATGTTACATAACATCAAATAATATAAATGTTTGAAAATACAAAATTTAAATAATAAGTCCTTCTTATTTACATAGGTGAAATATATAACAATTACTTCTTATCTGCAGTCTTCTTGACACATGTGCCTAACAATGCCACATGATGTCTAGTTAGGTTTTTAATATGTTGCACAATAGGTCTTGACATTAAAAAATTATTCACATGCCACATAGAATTTTCCACTCAATTATCCCCAAGATCACTCGTGATCGTCACTCAAAGGACCATTATATTGTACTTCCCAACATCATTGGACTACTTAGCCTTCCTAACTTCATGAATGCAAGCACACCTCTTTATCTCTTTGGAGGTTTTATCCTTCATGTCTATTTACATCCCTTTGTTGTCCTAAACCATTCCACATCTTGAAAAGATTATCATCGTAATGAGTCAGATAGTCTCAATATCAAATATCACCATCATTATCTCACACTAAAGTCATCATTACAACACATAATAATTAATTCAAATTATCAAGTCATCTTGTGTTTACCAAATCATGCATATTAAACAACTAACATATATTCAAGCATAAATTCTCTTATGAGCAATAGGCCAACACAATCCACAATTCGAAGCATTTTAGTTCAACGCAACACTGTAATTATCAACAACGCAACATTGTAATTACACACCCACAAGCATTTTAGTTCAATGTTATCAACAATTCAAATATAATTATCAATTAAACTCATATAACATTTCATCACTATAATTACAAAAATCATTATCATTACAAATTACACATCTTAATCTCTACTTCCCATGTCACATTATCATTGATTGCACCTTACCACACTACCAAATGAATCACTTTTCCTCAAACTACCTTGCATGATAGTGTTTCAAATGTTGAATTCTAGTTTCTTTGAATTTCATCCAACTAAATGATATGTGAAGGATGATAGATATGTTTGTACGCTACACTATTTACTCGACTCAGAATTATTCTTAGTATTTTCAATTTGATACTCTTAGAAGAAACTTTACACACTAAACTATGGTCTCTAAATTGTTCCAATAATTCTCGATGTTTTACAAATAATGTGGTCATAATACAAATTTTTGTACTCATATAATTCAACACTACATTTTCCTTTTCGAGATAATAATTAAGCTCGAAGTCAAAATTCTTTACGAATACCAACAAAATTTTCAAAGTAGTTTCTTGTGCTCTCTAAAGATTTCAAATCTAGCTCCATAAAGATAATGTTTCCACATCTTTAGTACAAATACTAATGGTTCTAACTTCAAGTCATGGATTGAGTAGTTTTTCTCATGGTTTTGAGATGTCTTTAGGCATAAGTCATAACATTCCTATTATGCATACCACTCCTCATATTATTGTTCTCAATGCATCACAATATTTTATAAATGGTTCACTTGAGTTAGGTAGCACTAGATTAGATGCCAAGGTTAACCTCTTCTCGAGTCCCTGAAATTTGGTCTTACATTTTGTGTCCCACACAAACAATTGTTCTTTTCTAGTTAAATTGGTTAAGGGCAAAGTTAGTTTGGAAAATCCATCTATGAATCTATGATAATCCTTGGCTTATTTTAAAAAGCTTATGATTTCAATCACAATATTTTGCACCTTCCATTCAAGGATACTCTCAATCTTCAAAGGATCAACAACTATTCCACATTTGAAATTAAGTGCCTTAAAACGTCTATATCTATTAACCAAATTAACACTTTGACAACTTAGCATAGAACTATTTTTCTATCAAGGCTTGTAATATTACTCTAGATGTTCGACAATAAAAATTACAACATATGAGTTCATGTAAGGATGAAAAATTCTTGTTCATGTAATCCATAAACTCTGTTGGAGCATTAGTCACACCAATTGGCAAAACCTCAAACTCGTAGTGATCATAACAAGTCCTACAAGTAATTTTTGGCATGTCATCAAATTGCACCCAAATCTGATGGTAAATTGATCTCAAATTTTAGTTTTCTAAATATGCACACTCTTATCAATTTCCATCAAGTAATCTATTCTTGTTAAACGATATTTTTTTAATTGGCACCTTGTTCAGCTGATGGAAATCCACTCATAATCGTACGGGTGTTTCCCACGGTGAAACACTCGTGTAATAAATTGTTTTCCCAATAGTCTCTTTAGTTGTTTCTTTAATTCAAATAGCTCAAAAGGAGTCATCATATACGGGGGAATATCTAGAAACCTATGTGGAAAATCACTCAAAATAGGCAATTCATGAATCACCACGTACAACTGAGCATCTTCTTTCAAAAATACGCTAACTTTGATCGCAGACACAAAGCTACAGTCTCTTTCCTCACATGACTTGCATAATTATATAGTTTTAACTAATAAATTATATAGAACACATATAAAAGAAAACATTGAATCTGGTTTTGGAATGACGAGGTAGATTCATGTACCATCTTAATGAAACTTCTTTTAGGGTTCCTGAGATGAGTTTGCATTTCAATGATTCAGAGGCTTCTATAATGAATATTTGAGTGTTAAACGTCATTAGATGTTTATGAGGATCACACTTCTAGTCGAAAGACTCCAACAATGGTTTTATGTTTTCTAGTACTGTCGGATCCTATATTTCCTGAGATAGAAGTTGAGGGCCGTCTAATTCTACCTCGAGGTTCTCATCGGATCTCTTCTCTTGTTGAATGGTTTGAATATAAGTTTTAATATTTTCATTTTGCTGACACAACTGTTGAACAACAACTAGAATTTGGGCCAAGGCTTCATTCTCGTCGTCGGAAGGCTATTGTTTTTTTTTTCTTCTGGAAACTACCATTTATGGCAATAACACGGGTTAAATTGTGATTGTTGCGGTTGAGAGTGACTTCAATAAGACCTCATAGTGGGGGCCAAATGTTCTGTAACTAGAACTTAAATGGACCTAGTCTGCAATGATCAATCATCCAAGCAAGACGTGCTAAATTGTATATGGGTTTTCTGAGAATGAATGAGATCTCCAGAGTTGTGAGACCTTCCTCCTTATATAGACTACCAATTGGGATTTTTCTAAGGTACAATTACCTAGTAGCCTTCACGGGTTATTCGGTCTTGTCCTTCACAAAACTTCTCCCTATCTTTTTAAAGCTTCACATGCGCAATTCGAGATTATTGTTCTCTGACTCAATTTCAAGTTCTTATACTAATCCTAAATTTGGGGCTTTAGAGCAACCATTATTAGTAGCTTACGAGAAAATTAATGAAAACGAAAGAATAGAAGATTATACTGATGCAGTAAAAGTAATTCTAAATACATGGTGGTAGCAAATTATGCCAAGTAAAACAACCAGAGTATAACTCAATATTATCATTCTTATTAGCACACATGTTATCGTCCCTATAAATGTGGAAAATATAAAACTACATTTGTTTTGTAAGAGAAATGCAGTTCAATCATCTAGTCTTCAACTTCCACGACACAAGATTTGTATTAGTAAACAATTGGACGACCAACGAGGAGTCACACTCTATCCAAATATGAAACCAACATTTAGAATGAAAGATCTGAATGTCATACTTAGCATGATAAAGTTCATAATGAAACAATCTAGAAACATCCAAATAATTTGAGAAACGACCAACAATAGCGCCACATGTGTCCTTAAAAATAGCACCAACTATAGAGAAATCAAGATTACCTCTAGAGGCATCATTAGTATTACATTTAATCCAACCATGAAAAGGCTTCAACCAATTAACTTGCGTAATAACAAGGACTTTAGGAGCATGACACTCAATAGAAAAATATTTTAGAATAGGGAATTCTTGCATTGGTGATGATGCAACGTTCATAGAAAATATGTCTATGAGAGATACAACAGAAGAAACCAGTTGAGTAGCACAATATATGTTAATCAATGTGTTGTTAAAATCTAATTGATTGTAGGCAAACATAATAACCCAAATTATGTGAATGAAAACATAGAGGACTACCTATATATAATATTGTTTGGTTTATCTAAAATGTACAATAAAATAATAATCATGCGTTTGATTTGCTTAAAAATGAGGAACAAGACAAAACAACTCTTCTTGTATCATGTTTGATGTAAAAATTTGTGAGATTGGACAAGTTGGTGAACAATGGACTAGACAAAAGTTGCAATTCTTGTCCCTTGTTCAACCATTGAACAATTTTTTTCCCGTGGAACAGACTATCTAAAATACTAAAATATTATTGACTTAATTGCAGTTTTGGTCCTCCAATTTTAGCTGAATTGCGAAAGTAGTCCTCCCATTTTGTTTCTCCCCAAATTTGATCCTCCAAACAGAATTTTGATCCAAAATTTGATGAAATTTCATTTTTTAAAGCTGTACTACACCATTTATGATCATATATTTCAGATACAATTGTTGCAAATGAGATCTTGAGGCATGGTGTGACTTAAATAAATGCAAAAAAAAATGAAATTTCATCAAGTTTTGGACCAAAATTATGTTTGAGGGACCAAAATTAGGAAAAAATAAAATGGGAGGACTACTTTCGCGATTCAACTAAAATAAGGGGATCAAAACTGCAATTAAGTCAATATTCTTTTATTTTCTACTAAAAAACATTTTATCGTCTTCATCTCTTCTCTCTCTTCTCTTTTGTCCCCCTTGTTCTCCCATCCTTGCTTTCTCTCTTCAATATCTCTTTATAGTTGTTTCGTTTCTCTATCCTCCACACACACGCCCACTCTCTATCTCTATCTCCCATTTTCATATCTATTTATTTATCTCTATCATTTCTCCCAATGAGTGACTAAATTGAAAAAAAAAAATGTTTAGCTAGTGAATGACTTATTCACTTTTGCATGAAATATTAATTGTTTTTTTTTTAATTGCACCTCTAATTAATACTAGCTAAATCACTCTCTAATCAACATATTTTAATCACTCTCTAATGAACATATTTTACCTTGTACTTGTATTAACAGTGAATACACCGATACCTACATAATTTAATAAAATTATTAATATTATTATTATTATCTCTCATTTATATATATTTTTTAATATGTAAAATAGTTAAATGTGTCAAAACATGGAGAATGTTTAATTTTTTATCATATGCATATTAAATCAAACACAAATATAATAAAACCTTGTTGATATCATATCCATATCTAACTGTTCTATCTCTTTAAATAAATGTATTTATTTATGCATCAATGGTCCACACCGGGGGAAAATTGTTGGTAACCAGGAGACAATAAACACATTTTACCTGAATTTTCTTATTAATGTATGTCAATTTTTTCGAAAAGATGAAGGATTAAACTAAGCAGCACACAACTCATGTTGCAAGTACAAGTGTGCAAGAATAGGTATCCTAGAATAAAGTGTTTAAAGTGTTTAATTACTATCCAAAAAATACATAAATTATTGCATTTATGCCTCTCTATACAACTTCATAGCCGATGCTTACACAAAGCAACACATATTCGTTACATTATGCAACCTTTGTCTTTTATATATAAAATTTGTTGAAAAATTATGAGAATTAAAAAAATTGATTATAATATTAATTTTTTTTGATAATTTAGATTATTTTGTTCATATAAATTTATCTCTAAAGAGAGAGATAATTAGTTTATAGTTTTATTATAGTATTTATTATAGTTTATAAAAAAATATGTAATGTAATTATATGTAAGTTTGTAAAGAAATAATTAATGGATATGAAAAAGTGAAAGTGTTTTATAAAAAGGATAAAAAAAATTACAAGATGATTTTATATTTAAAAATGAAAATACTACTACTCTACCATAAAATATAAAGAATACGAGTAAACTCTTCTGTATGTTTTGAAACATACATAAATTTTTTGAAATGAATGACAATTATCATTATTTAGTGTATTTTTATCTTGTGTTTATTAAAATTACACACTTAACTTTATAAATTATTAAAGATTAGACCTTAACAACTCATGATAATAATTATATAGTTGTTTAAAATAATATGATGAAAAATATTAATATTCATCATTTATAAAAAATAGAAGACAAAAAAAAAATTAAAACAAATATCAATGATTAAAATGAACTTATAATAAAGTCAATAATTTAATATTGAAGGAAAGAGAGAGCAAAATATTGGTGCTTTATAAAATATAATTTTTTTATATGTTCAACAAATCATAAAATATTCCTACCTTAGATTAGGAACCATCTCCTAAATCTAAATTTACTATTCAACAGAACAAGAAGACAACATAAGAGGAAGTAATTAATTGGGTCTTAATTGCCTTAAAAAAGTTAATTAGGCCTTTAATTATTAGTAACAGAAGGACGGCGCAGAGCTAATAGACAGCACACCAAATCCATGGCTACAAATAACTAAAATAAAAAATCCATGCATAAAACAATTGTGTGGCACATCCTCACACCATCATTACATACACAAACATATTTTATACCAAGATCTAATGTAAATTTTCTTTGAGATGGATAAATTAGTTATTTGATAAAAATCTACTTAAATATTGTTAAAAATATTAAAAATTTAATATAATTTTTCTTAAAAAAATAAATTTGAAAATAAAATGAAAAAAAAGTTAAAGAAAATAAATATTCCAATAAATATAAAAAGTCTATTATTCGAATCAAACCATCCGCATTATCTGTAAATTTGCAGTGACCGAAATCCGCCTAAACTGATAGAAAAATCAGCTGGAATTGGGCTTGTAAATTGTAAGCTCGATTAGGGATGATTTGGCAACATAGAACCAAAATCTACTCGTAAGCAACCGATGTTCAACCCCAATCACTAGAATTTACCTCATCTAAAGTGAGCAGCTCTCCTTTTAAAAATAAAATGAGTAATATTAACTATTGATGATCAAATAAATAGTTGATATAAAATGTACATGCATAACCAATCATAAACAATTATAATATCCACTATTGTTTTATTCACTTTATCAACTTATCACCTTAGACACAAGTCCTTAGTCACTAATATTTTTTTTTCCGCTCAACTAGTCATTAATACTAATTACTTACTTTTTGTTAGGACTTAAACCATTGCTTGTTGGCATGGTTCCAATACCATTTACTGGAAAATGAAAAATTCCACATTCTAATTAATAAAAACTAAGACAAAGTTTCACATTTTAAATAACAAAAAATTGATATACTAACAACATGGTGTAACACGATCGATAAATATTTATGTCCTTTAACTATTTAGTTAGATGTTTGATTGATAGTCAATATATATTAATAACTTTTTAAATAAACTTCAATTATCTCAAGAAATTAATATCGGTAATTGTACGTGGGGATATAGTTAGTTTACCATGAAAAAAAAATTATGATGTACTTTGCTCAAATCAAGTTTATGCACATGATTGAATGGCCTTTAACAATTCAAATAAAAATCATTTGAATTATTAAAAAACTAAGACAAAATGATCAAGATAAGGTTTAGAATATTGCTCGGGTTCAACGAAGTCTTAGGCTTTATTTTTGGATTAAATCAATTTTTAGTTTTTATAAAATTTCAAAATTTTTAACTTTTATAATATTTTTCTTACACTTTTAGTTTCTTCAATATTTCCTATTAGTAGTTTTTAATTCTTATTAAATCAAAATAAGTTAAGATTATTTCATAATATTATCAAACTTTGTAGATAAACATTATGTCTTATTATAATTTTTTTAAATGATTTCAAAAATTAATTTCTATGTCAAGATTTATGTTATCTTGGTTTTTTAAGATTTTGATGTTTCAAAATTTATATTGAACTTATAATTATGAAATTCTATTTTTTTTTATAGAAGAGATATTTATAATATTGTAAATAAGCTCACACAAATTATCTTAAAATGTAAATGATAAACATTAATTGACTTAATAAGAAAGATTAAAAGTGTTGACGGAAAATATTGTGACTATTAATTAAGTACATTATGTTTGTACCGTTAGTTCTTTATCTTATTTTCAACAATGATTGAAAACTTCGAATCATTAAAAATTCTATCAAATGATGCAACAATTTGTCATTTATACTAATCTTTCAAAAAATATTCACAAAATCTTATAAACGGTATTCATTTCATGATTTTCTCAACAATTGTTTCGATACATGCATAGTCTTACAAACATGATAATAAATATTATTTATTTACATAATCAATGTCATTAACTCATTTCATTTAAAAATTAGCTTGAAAAATTAATTTATTGTGATTTTATGGTTAGATCTTAACATTTCATGTAATTCGAGAAAAAAATCCACACTTAAAGGACTGCTTGTGTGATTCAATATAACTTAAAGGTTAAAAGTGTAAAATAAATGTAACTTAAAAGACCAAATTCGAAAGAAAACAATTTAAATTATTTAGGTGAAAATTAAACTAAACTTAAATGATTAAAAATATATTTTTAGCTAAAATATATAAAGATTAAAAAAATATTTAACTACCTTATGAAAAAATAGTTAACTTTTTTGTGTGGACAAATTTGCAACTCTCAAGTATAATACTAGAAGAAATGCACACAATTTTATTCTAAAATTACTTCTACCAAACTATTAAACTAATATATATAATATATATCCCAATGTTAGTATGTTGGATACCTCATAAATGACCCAAAAATGAAACATGAATGATAACAAAAAATGGCTAAGTAAAATCCTTTTGTACGAAATGTTTGCACGCGGTCCTAATTAAAGATAAGTTAGTTTCTTTTTAAGCTTTAATCTTTATTTTTCTTTTAAGCTTTCATACAAAGGTGAAAGTAATGAAATCAACCGTGAAAATAAGAAAATCGAATCATGTATGTATTGATACTTAAATCTTCCTTTTACTGATTGTAATTACTTTTCCATGCACTCCAAAGCAAATTATTACAAGTTTTTAAAGACATAAATTTGATGGCCAGTTTAAAGACATTTACTATGACATTGAGCACAGGAGACAATAGTGTCTTTCTCCTAAAACCTAAAGGAAACAGATTTGTAATGTATGAATCATTCATTGTTTATATTCAAATATCTGTAAGTGTTGCAATGCACGTGTTGTAGTACAATCCTCATTCATACTTTTATGTACAACTTACTTTTTTATATTTATGTTTTTAAATTTTACTTGTGATTGAACATTCTATATTTGTTTTGGACCGGACTTGGGTTTAACAGACGAACGACTATTGGGCCTTGGCCCAATCAAAAAATGTCAAATATACTGCATCATTTGGGGGCCAAACTCGGGCCAACGGTGCCGAACTCATCTGTACTCGTTCACAGCCGTAAGATAACTATCATATGGTTATCCGCTTTCTACGCCGATTTCTCGCAACGGAATAATTGTCTCTATGCCATCACCCTTTGGAGAATCTCTGTTAAAAGGGTCATGCCTTCCGATACAAGATATGTATTATTCATTACCTCATACTTGCCTCAACTCCTACTAACTTGGGCGTTAGAGTGCTTGCAAGTACTTTGTTGGGAGTTGAACCACCACCAAGTTTGCCACCGTTACCAACGACCTCTAGCTGTCTCCAATAGTCCAAATCGGATCAGTGGCCAACCTCCGAGCTTTACTACTTTACTACATAATCAATATGAAATGATCCATGAACATTGTACCAACAAAAGGAAGAATCTCTGTGTGATTATATTGACAAATTCGTCAAAGAAGCCGTTCAAATCAAGGGCGACAAATACGATAAAAGAATGAAGACGTGCCATTTAGAATAAGGCATTTAGAAGGATAATGAGTTCGAAATAAAGATCACAAGAAAGGAACCAAAGGACATGTTTGAGATGCTGATGAAAGAAAACGAGTTCACTCTCCATGTAGAAAAGAAAATGTTCCTGATGTCTGTCGAAATCAAGGATTCAAAAGGCCGACATGAGACAAGCGAAAAAGAAGACAATGTAGAGGCAAAATATGTGGGCGACAAGAAAGTTCTCCAAATACACTCCTTTATTGACAATAAGAAAGTGCATCTTAAGCGAATGTCAAGTTCAAAGAAGAGCGAGTTTGGTTCCCTCATCCCATGAAAGACATACCAAGGATGTATAAGCATAAGTATTACAAGTTTTATCATTTTAATAGACACATTACGAAACACTACATCTAGTTGAAGGATTCCATTGAGCAATTAATCCAAAAAGGAAAGCTGAAAAAGGTATATGGAGGGTGACAATCTCGGTGGACCATCAACTTTCAAGGATAAAAAGTCTCATAGATACCACTCCCAATAGAAGAAGATGATAAATGCGACATATTCGACTTAGAATTTGAAAAAGAGAAATAAAAGTTGGAGAAAATGCCTATAGAAATGATATTTGAGGAGGACCTTCTAGACCCTTGGGGCTGTCCAATGATGACTAAAGAAAGAAATTTCTTAAGCCCGTGGGAGAATTTTCCCTCTGCTACGGTCGTTTCCATGGGAGGCCGAATACACTTAGAGATACGTTTATGAGGATATCTTCGCACCTTAGAGGGCGGACCCTGGCAAAAAAATGTTTTGTGCGTTGGATATTACTAACCCAACATGACCTAAGACACGAGGAAAGTAATAAAAAATATGAGTAATGATAAAAGCATGACAATGTACACATAGCCATTTAAATGAAACTATCTATGTTGTCAACATCGATGCCTTTCGCCTAATTGGGAATGAATCTCCTCAAAATATTTCTAGTTGCCCTTACTTAGCTGAAGTACTTGATTATGTTAAAAGAATATTCTACCAAATAGATAAAGGCATAACCACACTCCTAGATAACGACGAACAACATACTCATGTTTTTCAAAAAGAATATCCTTCCAAGGTTCAACATTCCTCAAGTTGTGGTCACGAATAATAGAATCTAATTTGTTGAGCAGGCAATTTGTGTTTTCCTTCAAGAGATAAAAGAAAACATCAGTAAATGGACACAAAAATATTAAAGTTAAATAAGCAAAAGTCGTGCAAGATGACCAAGAAATAGAAAATGTTAAAAGAAGTCACACTAAGGCATTGGTAGATACTTGTCGGGGTCACGTACTGCAACAAAACTTTGATGTTGATCCATTGGGGTCGTGCATAGAATTTCTCTCGGACTTCCACTTGAAATATGTACTTTTCAAAAGAGTTACCATATTCCTACATACGCTCCAAATCAATTACGTTGACGAGTTGCAAATTTTGAACTTGAAAATCATCTTTGAACAATTTTTCTGAAATTTACATGAGTTCCATTATTTTGGGAGTTGATCAACACAATTAGTTTCCTCGGAACCGCTTTCACCCCTCAACACTTGCTTCACCTCTTCAAGCAAAGAAATTAACATGTAAAAGTGTTGGTGTGCTTCCAGTGTTCGGGGACAAATTGTGTAAAAGCTACCCTTTAAATTCTTGAGGTAATAAGTGTGTGGATGAAAGGTCTTATATGTCTCTTGTTTGAAAGAAATCAAACCTTGTTACTCGTCGAACTTCGCTTTCTTCCTCTATAAGGTGAAAATATGGAAGAATAGCTAGACAATCGGCTCAACATTCAAATGTTCACATAGGTATTGGAACAACCTAAGGGATGCCCAACTATTTGGATGAAGTTAAAAGGGCGGCACTTCAATGTGATTTAGGACAACCACTACAAAGACCTAGAACAAAAGATAGATAATCATCTCCTTAAAGACACCATCATATAGGGACATAGTATACATCATACTCACTAAAAATACAGTTGCCCATTCTAGCCGTTCACACAACCCAATCCTCGAGGGTTCCCATGTCCTAGTGTGAATCCTTGACTAATTTTATTTTCGATAGAGAGCATTGATGACTCTTCATCATATGCATATTTTCCCACTATTTTAGTCTTATTTATCCTCAATCATTAGTTAAATTAAGGATTTATTTGATATATTTTGTTAATTTTTGTTCTTTGAGTTGATAAAATGTTTTGTGTTTTTATTTCGTTGATTAAGTAGGAATTTGTCGTAATTTTACATTGCGTTTTGTTTTAGTGCAGTGCTGAATTTTGGTGAGAAATCAACATGACATATGTAGAGTATATCAGCCATATCTGGAGTTGTAGATGTTCAATTGCGGTCAAACCAAGTGCAAATGAAAGCTAAGATCCATAGCTACAACTTTCATGAAGACACCGGAACCAAATTCAGACTCTAAAGAGGAGACAAATGCAATATACACCGGACAGCAAATGCTGAGCGCCCGAGCGCGCCCAAGCGCAGGCCAAGCGCTTTTTCCAGCATCTGCTACTGTCCAAACGTGCTGAAGCGCGTCCAAGCGCGCCTGGGGCACGCGACCCGCACCAGCAACCATAAAAACGCAGATTTTTACTGTTTGAAGCATCTTTTTGACTATTGGTAAGTTGGGAGACTTGTGCTCTAGCATAGAAACTCAAAGACGGCCGTTTCTAACATCATTGGAGCAGTTTTATCAAGAATCATCCATGAATCATTCTTGTAATTCTTCTTTAATCCTTATCTTTTGTATCTCTGTCATGAGTAACTAAACCCTATTTGTTAGGGATGAGTGTAACCAGATGAAACCCTTATTTTTCTGATTTGATTTCTAGTTATATGAATGAGTTTATTGAATTATTTTTCTCATCTCTGTGCTTAATGCTTTTTATTGCTTGATCAACATTAAAATGTTCTACGATTTGTATTTTGAAACGGAAGTGGACTTTACAAATGCTTGAGATGAGAAATTCATGAATTTGTAGTCTAGACATAGGTGCAGGTCATGAAACCAATTAAATTAGTTGCAAAGCAATAATTTACAAGAGAATTTCTATACGGTAATGCTTAATTCTAATCTTAAATCCACTAAGGAATTAGGGGTTACTTTGGAATTAAAGGTTCTGTCACTAAGACATTAGGGCAAGAATAATAAAGAGAATTCGGTAATAATTCAATAAAGGAATTCAGTAACTAGGATCAAATTAGACACCAAGGTTGGATTCGAAGTGAAACTCATCCCTGACATTTTTCTCATTATAAAAAGCATGAAGATGGAAAGGGTGCCAAGCACATCATCTATGATCGATGGATAGTCCTTTGAGTCCAATGACATGTCTAATTTAATCTAAGTAGATTTAACCATATTCATTTCACCATCTATGCACATGTTAGAAGAAGGAAAATGATAATGACACCTACCTACCTCAATGATCCACCACTTCTCCATTTCACGCTTAACTAGATGACAATAATGACCCTCCAAAACTCCCTAAAATATGGAGAACCAATGAAAATTTTCTAGAGCAACTGCTAATGTTTTATCCATTATCGCGCCAGAACCCTAGGAAAAGTAAGAAAAAAGGGGGAAATATGGCTTTCACCCACCCGTATAGGGGAGGATGGCACCTGATCACCCCCAAATGAGCCTTCAGCCACCATGCCACTGAAACAAAATACAAAGGTTTTTGAGGAATTTTTTAATGGGGAAGATGAAACATGAGCAATAAAGTTACTAGTTGTAGAGAAGAAAATAAACAAAAGAAATGAAAATGAGAATTTTATCCCCATTTATAGGCATGAGATCCCCATAGACCAATGACCCAAATTTCATGAAATATGTGCACCGTCAAGATGGAATGTGGGAAAATGTCCAACTCCCATGTTACCCAAGATAATCATCACTCACCAAACCCTAGGCCACATGACACACAAGGAAGAATTAATATCCTGAACATGGAGTCCATGCGCCCCATGCATTATCCTTTTAGTTACTACAATTAATGTCCAATTTTTTAAAAGTCCCGTGCCATAAAGTCATCTTGACAAGGCGATAAGCATCTCGAAGTCGGACTTCGATACAAGAATTTCCCATGAACAAACGTCCCCAACTACACAAACATTCGGTAACTAGTCGCTGGAGTCGAAGAAATGACGGACACATCAAACCTTCCACTTCACGCATCTAAAGTATATGGTTGGGGGAAGGGGAAAATGTTGTTGACCGAAGTCAGGCCCAACGGGCGAATGGGTAATGAACCACATCATTCGGGAGCAGAACTCGAGTCAATAAAGTCAAACTTGTCCCTTGTTGATCAGGTTGTGCAGGTTCCCCGTAATGGAATAATTGTCTCCATGTCATCACACCTTCGATAATCTCTATTTAAAGGATATTGCCTTTAGAAACATTATATGTATTATTCATTACCTCACACTTCTCCTAACAACCACTAAATTTGGCGTTGAAGTGATTGTAGGTACCCATCACCAGTAGTTGAGCCACCACCAACAACTGTTTGTCGCCATCACCAATGACCTCCGACCATCTCCAGTGGAACCAATCGAATCAGTATTATAAATTATTATTTAAAAAAACATTATCTCTTTTACTCTATATGGACAAAATGTAGTTAACTTTGAAAACTCAAATATTGAAAACTTTGTCAATGATAAATAAGAAATATTATAAGTTTCATATTGTCATCATGTAACAATTTGTTTTAATAACTCTACTATATTTTTTATTGTGCAAAATAATCAGTTAAGTATGTAAAACTCTATTACTAGTAAAATTATATAACCACTTATATTGAGGATTTTGCCATATAAAATATTATATCACACTCTTAATTATCATTATAATGTTAGTTTAGTTTAGTGGAATTTTAATCAGAATTTGAATCTTTTAATTATATACAATATCAAATATTATATTATTAGAGAGTAATTTTAATCAAGTGAGCTCTTAATGAGAATATGAACCTTGTTTATAAATTATGGACCAGAACGTGCGCACCAGTGACATTTGTTGAAAAATGCACAATAATGTGTTAGCATACATGTAAATTATACTTCTCTTATTACCAATATTCTATATTTTGAGGTCACAAATATAAAAGTACAACTATAATATTAATATTCCTATCGAGTATGACATTATGTTGTTAATATACTTATAGAAATACTATATATTCTTAAACCTACGTTGATATTTTAGGATCTTTATGTAATTGAAAACTAGTTGGCATAATCTCTAACCCGAACACATATCTATGAGTACTATTACTCATTTTGTTTTGATAAATTTCTTTTGGCATTTTGGGTTAGTTAGATCTTGTTATAGAATTTTTCAAATCCTTGAGCTATTGTAAATTCATCATTCTTTATATAAAATGTAAGTCTTTGATATGTATAATTTATTTTCCTATCGAATACATATTTTGCATTATTAAAGCTTATTTCTCTTTGAATGACAAGTGCTTTGATCATAATTGATATTCTAGTCTTATAAGTCCTATGTTTTTAGTAATTGATTATTGTCATCCAAGTGGGAGAATGTGAGACTAATTATTCAATTAATCAATTATGGATTAACAATGATCAATTATTAGGATTTATTATTAATTAAATTATGGTCAATTAATGTTAAACACTAATTAGTTAATCAATATGTGTCATGTTATGTTTTTTAATGGACCTTGATAGGATGACTATTATATTATACCTAATGAGTGGTTCATGCCCTTAGTCGTTTAGCTATTTAATTATTATCTCATTAAACGATCAACTTAAAACTCGAAATCCTAAATGATAATGAAATTAGTTCATCGCTCATATTATAGGAATCCTATTTCCATAAATATAAAAGTACACAATTATTCGTATATTTGTAAATATGTCATGATTCATACCCTATATAGAAGCCTACTTTCATCGAGGAAAATGAAGTAGTTGCTGATGGACATGCCTTTAATGATGATCATAAGGAAGGGATAAGATATTGGGAAATGTTTTATTTTATTTTATTTTACTTTATCTAATTAGTTTTTCTTTTTTATCTATTTTGGTTTAATTGCAGTTTTGGTCCTCCTATTTTAGCTGAATCGCAAAAGTAGTCTCCTCATTTTGTTTCTCTCCAATTTTGGTCCCCCAAACAAAAATGTAGTCCAAAACACGATGAAGTTTCATTTTTATAAGCTGTACCACACAATTTATGATCAGAGATTTCAGGTACAATTGTTGCACCACGAGATCTTGAGGCATGGTGTGACTTAAATAAATGCAAAAAAAGTGAAACTTCATCAAGTTTTGGACCAAAATTCTGTTTGGGGACCAAAACTAGGGAGAAACAAAATGGATGAACAACTTTTGCGATTCAGCTAAAATACGGGGACCAAAACTACAATTAAGCCATCTATTTTTTATTGCTATATATTTATTTATATTATCGTTCTAACCTTTATTTTTATTTTTGTCTGAACAGAGAAATGTATCAGTCACCTAGCTTCCCTCGTTTAGGCTTACCAATGATAGTTATCCTAAAATCCAAAAAAGAAGAAAAGCTATAAGGTTGAAACACTTGGCCTCTAGTCACTAATCACGAGAAAGTGTTAGTATTTGCGATATTATAATTAATTTAGAATATAGTTGGATAGTGTAGAAAATTTTAGTTGATAGTTGGAAGGTAATAGTAGTAAGTAGTGTGAAGTTTAGAGCAACAAATAATTTATATTGCACTAAAAATGATTTACTTACAAATGAACTTTGATGGCCTATTTATAATTGTGGAAGCTTTATTCTATATGTTTCCTTCTAGATTTTTCATGACATTTCTAATACAAAATGTAGTGGTTATTTATTCTAAGAATTATTGAAGTTTTCTAGAAAATTCTAGACATATACATATAAATTAATAATTAATACTTATTTTATAAGTTGCTAATGTATTATATAAAGATCTAGAAATGTGCATCACCTCTCAATACTTCTCCTTGATGCATATTTCGGTAACTCCAAGCATAGTTCGTAGTTGCTCAAATCTTGCTCTTGGTAATGCCTTTGTAAATATGTCTGCTACTTGATCTTCTATTTTGCAATACTTGACTTTGATTTGTTTAGTCTATTTAGCATCTCTTATAAAGTGATATTTGATTTGTTCTATTGTGATGTTATGGGTTCTTTGTGATTGCAATTATTGACTTATTATCACAATAGATTATGGTTGATTCTTCTTGTATTTCACCAATTTCTCCAAGTATTCTTCGAAGTCATATAGCATGACTTTTAAATCCAGGTGTTGCCACGTACTTTGCCTCTGCAGTTGATTGTGCAACAATTGCTTATGTCTTTGATGTCCAGGAGAATATTCTCAATCCGAATGAGAAGGCATAACTTGATATGTTCTTCATGTCATCTATTGATCTTGCTCAATCAGTTTCGGTGTAACTAATAAATTTTGAGTTGGTCGTGGTTTTATGCCATATGTCAATCTTGTGCTTTGCAAGTATCTTAAACTTCTTTTACCAGCTCCAAAGTGAATTTGACTGGGTTTTTGCATGAAGCTTGATAGTAGACTAGTAGCATACGTGATATATGGTTGCGTAGCAGGAAGATATAGCAGATTCCATATCAAACTTCTATAGAGCGACATATCAACTTTTGGGGCTCTATCATCCTTGTTTTAGTTTCTCATTTGTCACAAGTGGAGTAACAAATGACTTGAAATAATTCATCGTGAATTTCTTCAATAGTGCTTTAGTGTATTTCTTCTAACATATAAATATTCCTTCTTCATGTGTTTTACCTCTATACAGAGGAAGTAATTCATCAAGTCAAGGTTGGTCATTTCGAAAGTCTTCATTGTGTCTTCTTTAAATTCCATTATCATATTTGTTTTTGTTCCTAGTGTAGATAAGATCATCTACATACAAGGAGACCATGAGAGTATAATATTGATCTTGGGTCTTAATGTATAGTGTTGGCTCACTTTTGCTCCTCCTAAATTCACGATCAATGAAGTATCAATTGATTCTACTATACTATGCTCGACGGGGTTGCTTCAGGTCGTACAAAGCTTTTCTAAGCCTTAAAAAGTTTCCTTCGTTGCCTTTGCGTACAAATCCTTGTGGTTGCTCTAACATAAACCTCTTCCTCAAGCACACCATTAAGAAAAACAGATATCACATCTAATTGATAAGTGCTCTATCCTTTTTGTGTTGCAAGAGCTATTAAGGCTCTTATAATATCTAACCGAGTAACTGGAGTAAATGTCTCATTATAGTCAACTTCGGGTTGTTCCAAGTAGCACTTTGAGATGGTGTATAATATAGCCTTATGTTTTTGTATGGTCCCATCTAAATTAAGTTTTGTTTTGTATATCTATTTATTCCGATGGTGTATTTTCCATGTGGATAATCTACAAGCTCCCAAGTATTATTCTTCTCAGTCATTTTTTTTTCTCTTTCTACATTGCCTTGACCCATACTTCTTGTTTTATTGCCATTCATAGTTTTCAAGCTCGAGTAAGATCAAGTTGCAAATTTCATATATGTCCCCAAATTATTTTACTCATCTTGGAGTAGATTCTGATGATTAAGTTTCTTGTTGAGGAGGCAAATGTAGCATACTTAGCTCTTATGCATATTGTAAATTAATAATTAATATTTATTCTATTAATTGATGATGTATTCTAGAAAGATCTAGAAATGCACGTCACTTGATTCACCTCTGAATAGAAAAAGATTCAATTTGAGAATATTCAAATTGAGATCAAGATCTTAATTTGGACGAATATATAGGCAATTTTTTTTCAATGCCCTCTTTCTGAAAAAAAAAACACCAAAATGCCCATTTTTTTTTCAAAATTTTTTTCCCTTACAAGTCGCCGTTTGGAATGGCGACTTCCTTAAGGAAGGCCTACTCCCAAATGGTTTTTTCAAAAAAAAAAAAATTTCAATTTTTTTTCGTTACTCCATATATATAATTTAATTATTTTAATTAATAAAAATACATAAAAAATAAATAAATAGACATTTAAATTATGAAAAAAATTTAATAAATCCAAATGGACATTTATAAAATAATTTTTTTGTTAAAAAAATATTTTAATTTTTATTGAAATAACAAAAGTAATATATATATATATATATATA
>NC_021167.2:21993986-21995644 GCF_000331145.2 Cicer arietinum | reverse complement strand
GATGTTGTTGTCCCCTTTCTGCATATAAAACTCCCAATCTATAGTATGTTGATTGTACCAAAGCAGTGATTGGGAGATTGCGTGTACCCTTGAGCACTGCGTTGATGGACTCGGAAACGTTTGTTGTCATGTGTCCCCATCGTCGACCTTGAGAATAAGCCATAGTCCATTGTTCTGGGGGGATATTATCGATCCATCTTAAAGCCTCTGGATTTTCCATCTTGATTTCATTGCGGTAATACTTGAGCAGAATTAGATCATTACCCATACAAACGAGTTTTCTTTGAAGTCCTTTGTCCTTGAACTCTCTCATGAAATTTTGTGCAATGTGTCGGATGCAGTACACATGTGTTGACGGTGGATTATGCCAACTATTATTTGGATTATTATAGGCACTCTTAATGGATTCGTGTCTATCTGAAATCAAACAAATGTCGACTTGAGGTGTTACATACCTTCTTAGATTTTTCAAAAAGAAGCTCCAAGCACCCCCTATCTCACCTTCCACAAGTGCATAAGCAATTGGAATTGTATTTTTGTTTCCATCTTGTGCAATAGCAAGCAAAAGAGTCCCCTTGTACTTTCCGTACAACCAAGTTCCATCCACTGAGACAAATGGTTTACAAAATTTAAACCCAGATATGCACGGAGGGAAAGCCCAGAATAATCGTTTGAAAAGTTTTGACCCCTGCAATAGAGTATTATCAGGATATGCAACTGATACTTCCATTTCCACAATAGTTCTTGGAAGAAATTTTTGCATAGTCAACAACCACCTTGGAAGGTCATTGTAAGACTTTTCCCAGTTCCCATAAATCATTTCGATAGCTTTGTTCTTTGCCATCCATGCCTTTCTGTAAGTGATTGTATAGTTGTATCGTTCCCGAATATGTGCAATGATCACCTTCACTTTAATTGATGGGTCAGCTTTCAAAAGAGACTTTATGCTTTCGCATATGATGTTAGAGTCGAGCTTGGTATGATCCTGTGACATAGAAGAATTTGCGCAATTGTGGGGCCCTTTCAAACGACCAATCACCCATTGGTTACTTTTTTGACTTAACGAAGCCCTGCATTTGAACAAGCATTGTGGATTGACACATTTAATTACATACCTGTATTGATTAGATTTCACAACACGGTAATTGAGGGAGTGTTTTAGTTACTTTTTTGACTTAACGAAGCCCTGCATTTGAACAAGCATTGTGGATTGACACATTTAATTACATACCTGTATTGATCAGATTTCACAACACGGTAATTGAGGGAGTGTTTTATGTGATAATGCTTAATTGCAAGTTGACAATCTGGTTTGCTATTAAACTTCATTCCAATCTCAAGAGATGCATCTAATGGAGGTGGTTCATTAGATTGCATATCAAATTCGGAGGATTGGTAAGTATTATCCAAATTTAGATTACACATATGGAATGGTGGATCGTATGTTAGCTCTAGATCGTCACCATTGTCGTTGTCACCTTCATCGTCCTCGTCTTCATCAAAGTATGTTTCTTCTTCACTATCTTCACTTATTTCTTGTTGATCAAAATCGGTCATATCACCTAGTGGAATATATGGTTCAAGTTGAGATGGTTCAGGTTCAGATGTTTCGGCATGGTCAAAGTATGGTTCGGGTTGGTATGAGTCGGGCTGGTAAG
>NC_021167.2:21975484-21990460 GCF_000331145.2 Cicer arietinum | reverse complement strand
TATATATATATATATATTAATTTTGTTATTTCAACAAAAATTGAAATAATTATTTTTTATAAAAAACTAACCTTTTAAAAATTGACATTTCGAACTTGAATTTCCTAAAATTTTATCGTAATTTAAAATTTTTATTTATCTATTTTTATGAATTATATTAATTATATATATATATATTACTTTTGTTATTTCTATAAAAATTAAAATATTTTTTAACAAAAAAATTATTTTATAAATGTCCATTTGGATTTATTAAATTTTTTTCATAATTTAAATGTCTATTTATTTATTTTTTATGTATTTTTATTAATTAAAATAATTAAATTATATATATGGAGTAACGAAAAAAAATTGAATTTTTTTTTTTTTTTAAAAAAAAAATCAGTTGGAAGTCGCCATTTGGGAGTAGGCCTTCCTTAAGGAAGTCGCCATTCCAAATGGCGACTTATAAGGGAAAAAATTTTGAAAAAAAAAGGGCATTTTGATGTTTTAATTTGGAAATAGGGCATTTTGGTGTTTTTTTTTTTCAGAAAGAGGGCACTGAAAAAAAATTGCCGAATATATATATATATAGAGAGAGTGCCAAAAATCCATATATTAAGTAGGATAATGGGAGAAGTTTGTTCAAAGACAACAAGCACCCAATATTCAAGTTAGTAGTTCTTTGACTTACATCCTTGTTGAATTTCTATAGCGTTTTATTTGGTCATGAGAATATCATGTTTTATTTCTTTTTAGTAGTACTAAAACTATTTTGCTGAATAACTTTATAAAAATTAAAAATTGTATTTAATTTTATAAAGATTAAAATTAAAATGTTAAAAATTTATTGAAATTAAAAATTTTTTAACCCTATTTTAAACCATATGTGATTACATTTAAAGTCGATTATTAACAAAAGCAACATAAAAGGTAGACTTTTTAAGTTGGTTTTATTTAAAATGGACTTAAAAGGTAACATGTTTTCAACATTATTGAGAAATTGTCACCTTTTTTGAACATCACAAATATTTTAAGTCAAATATTTTAAGTCAGTTTTATTTATAACCAATTGAGAACATAGAGTGTCATTTTATGTCATTAGCTTAATTGTAAAAATAACATTCTATATATGATTTAACTTGGTTATCACAACAACAAATTTAAAGAAGTTTTTATTTTAATATAATTTTTATATTAGCTATGATTTTAAATTGTATTCAACTTCTTTGATATTGTAGTCAAACATAGTTAAATATGATTGATACAATTCTAATCGTAGTAGTTTTGTAATTAAAATATATATATATATATATATATATATATATATATATATATATATATATATATGAATATCTTATTTTTCGATGCAATTAAAGAATATAAATTGCTCTTTTAATCTCTATACTATTTTCTTTCATTTTGTAGAAAAATATAGTTTTCAATAACTTTGGCTAAAAAATACACCTCTCCCTTTTCTTCTATTCTTTTTCATTCTTTTTTTGGCTATCAACTTTATATACTTTACTTTTTACATTATATATTATTCCTACTCACATGCGAAACTAGGCCTCATTCTTTTTCCTATGATCGAGTCTCAATATCTGTTCCTCCTTATCAGTGTTTCAGTTCATTACAATAATAATTAAATTATAGCTATGTAGCCAATGCCATAACTTGCTCATAAATTATAGCTATGTAGCCAATGCCATAACTTTCAGTTCATTCTTTGTCCAAGCTTGCTAGAGTGGTCCAACAACATGACAACGGTGATCTAAGGGCTATTATTGTATGATATGTGTAGCTAAATTCGGTCGGTGAGTTAAAGGATGATAAAGAAATTTAAGAAGAAATTTTTAAAATATTTATTTATAAAAAAAATGTTCATTTTTAAAATATTTATTTATAAAAAAAAATCATTAAAACAATCATATTAGACTTTTAAAAAAATAATTTAATAAAAGATTTTATATTCTACTATTTCTTCGTAAAATTAAAATTAATAAAATATTGTCTAAAACTAATATGGTGCTAAAAAATATTAAATTGATTGATTTTGTTATCAATTAAAAAAATCACACAATATCGATTCAATTAAAAAAAAACTATCACACAATTCATTTGCATTAATTTAATGATTTTATATTTTTAAAGGTCTAAATATAAATTTTGATTATTTTTAAAATATGATTTTACTAATATAGTATTATGAATTTTAAAAGACTTAATTTTTTAAATTCACCTTAAGCTTCCAACGTGATATCTATATTTCAGAACATTTTTCAATTAATAGTCTATCCATCCCAAAATATATATCACTTTGGTTATTTCTCACAAAATAAGAAATTCAGTTAATTTAGAGTTCTTAGGAAAAAGAAAAATTATGAATTATTTTACAAATTTATTTCTCATTTAGTATGGAAAAAAGAAATTAATAGAATTAGAAGAATAGAGAATAATAAATAGTAAAAAGTATTATAGAAAAAGAAACATTAATGTTTCATTGATATTCACTACTAGAAAAACTAACTTTAGCGTTGGCAAAAAATCCACGCTAATAGACAAAAAACCAACGCTAGATCCACTCTACACCGACGCTACCAACAATTATAGAACATTTTACTCTAGTTATATAAAAATCCAATTGCGTCGACTGTCTGACGCTAACGTCAACTAGTTGTAGTCAAGAAAACAGTTAATATAACGTCAGTATGGTCGACGCTAGTGGATCAACTATGAAAAGTCATTAAAACGATTAGGGTCGGCTATTCCAAATATGACACATAAAATTAAAAAGTTCAATGTTTATGCTAATGCAATATGAAACTCTTCAAAACTAAATTTGACAAAGGTTGTTTTTAATTTAAGAGAATAGATTGTCACAACAAGCAACTTTTTTAGGGGGAAGAAGTTGTGCACTATTGTTGTTATGTACTTAAGATCTGCCTGGTAATAAAACTGCTTTCAATACATGAAAGAACATTGATAGAGGTCGTTGCACTTTAATAACAGATTAAAAAATTATATACAAATTATTTTAATAACATATTATTTTAATAACATATTATATACGAAAGGCTGCGTGGCATCGAAGTTGAAGCTATGGTTGAGATGCAATGGCACGACGTGACGGTGTTCCGATTGAGATTTGGTGGTGGCAAGATTGAATAAGGTTCTATGATTAGATTTGGGGATTTGATTCTTCTTTTATATTTTCCTATTTTACTTTTCATCTATTTTAAAAAATTGAACAATTTTAATGGACACTAAGAAAATTAGTCAATTTTACTCTACTTTTCTACAATTGACATAATAATTTTATTTTTGTTAACAATTTTATGCTACATTTAAAAATTAATATATTTCGATTTTATTAAATTAAATCACTCATAGTTAAATAACATATCATTTATAAATGAGTTTGATTATATTTTATATTTATTATCATCAAATTTTTAAGTTTTTATTATTTTAGAACTATTTTCAAATAAAGTTTTTTGTTATGATTTTAGTTAAAATTAATATTAATATTCAATTTTATCTTTAATTATAAAAACAGTTTATTAAGTTATTTGAGTCAAAATTAAATAGATAAATGTATCAAAATTTTTAATTTAATTAATTAAATAGATACTAAAATAATGCGTACGTAGACAAATAAAAAAATGATTAGTCAAAATATTAGTAATACTTATAACTTGTCTTACTTTTGTTATTTTGTTTAAAATATAATTTTATTTTATTTATATAAAAATAAAAACATATAAATCATCAATAGTTAAATAACACGTCAGAAAACATAAAAAAATCATGAAATCACCAAAAAAATAATTGAATAAAAAGGAGTGAAGGATTGGGAAAAATAAGCATACAAAATTTTTATTCAAAAAAAAATATTAAATTTTACAAATCAGGAAAAGTAGCGTCGGTTATACCGACGCTAAAAGGGTGATTAAAGTTTAAAAATTTAGTGTCGGTCGACGCTAAAGTTTAAAATATTTTGTGTGCTAGCTTGCGCTCGGCCGACGCTAAATGGATGCTAACTAGTGTTGTTGTCAGTGGGTGATGCTAAATATGACAGTTAAATACAATTTTTTTAGTAGTAATTGTTAAATGACATATAATTTGAGACAATTTTTGTTATTGCGAAGTGACATAATTTTTGACGAAAGAAGTATTATGTTATTATATCAATATTATTATTTGGGTATATATTGTTAATGAATTATTTTAATTATTTTATGAATTCACAACATCAATTAATTAATGGTCAAATAAAGTAATAAGGATAGCTAATTATATTTTTTTATTTAGATAATTAATTAACATATGAACTCAAATATGAGTCAATATCATTGATGACTTATTTCAGAATAATAAAAAACTAATCGATTACCACTTTATATATAGATTATAGTCTCCAATACATACAATAACCGACATTAAATCTTCTCCCTGTTTAAAAGTACTCCATGTGGAAAGTGGTTTGTGATCGATGTAAAAAATCTTTTCAAGATTTATTTCTAATAGCATTGGAACCAATTATTCCTATTATTAAGAACAACTGAATCCAGCTATTAGCAATGGAATCAACTATTCCTAATATATTAGATAAAACAATATATCATAGATTCTAAATTTATGAAGATTTTATCTTTTATATATATATAATTATTAAACTTATTTCAAAATATTATAGATATGAATCTTATCTTCCACCTTTTAACTATGATTGATCTCTTTTGGGAAATAAGTTGAGTACAAGATGCGTCTCGATATATCCAAATTTTCTTTATACAAAAATGATAGGTTTTGAACTTGTGACCACTTAATCGTGCGTGAGTCCCTTACAATATAACTCAACAACTTATTTTATATACTTAAACTTATGTCAAGTTTGGTTATGTTTCTCACCAAAAATATGCTAAGGGGTGTCTTTAAATTATTTTTGAGTATTTTTACATTTTATTTTAATTAGTAAGATGATCAAAAGTTGTTGGTGATTTGGGAGCAAAAAAAAAAAACGAGGTGTTAAAGATCATGACTCCTAAGAGATTAAGATACCACATCTTTATTCAAATTATAAATATTTTTGGATGGAATATAATGTCAAGATCTATTAGAGATCCTAATCGTTAACATGTTACTCTTAGTGTAACATCTCATACTCTTTTAGGATTACGCCAATCTCCACAAATCGACACAAGCATTTTTAATATATTTTATTAATCTTCCTCCTATTATTTTTCTAAACACTTCTCAAAAAGTCAAGCACTTTTAAATGTGAAATTATTTTATTTTGGTCTACTGAGAATAAGATCTTTCTTGAATCAAATCTTATAAGTAATACTTAAACTACACAATTTGGTACTTGCACAGTCTTAAGGTCTCTTTCATTATAATTTGAATTTGGTGCATTCATGTGTCCCACTAACTTTTGTTTGGTTTATCCCCAAACTAAAATGTACTATGAGAGATTTTCTCTCATACCATTTGTAACAATTGCTCAGTATCCTTTTAGGATTGCGACTATCCACACAACCCACCCACGTCTTTTCAACATGTTTTGCCCTTACATACGTAAGGTCACTCATCCAATGAATGCTCCAAGTCAAACATGTTCAACTATAGAGTTCTTATGTCATAGTGCTACAAAAAAAGGAATCTTCTTGGTATAGGTATTACTAATAAATAAATTCTTATGAGTCATCTTTTAATCACACAGTCTTATATCTGCACAATCTCTAGATCTCTCTAATTTCAATTTGAATTACAGTATTCATATATTCTTTTATTTAGAAACATGTTTGAAGCCGCTCATTACATATGTCTTATACACCAATAATGAATTCTCCTTACTCTTGTCAGCATCAAGCTTCATACCCAAAGCTTTTTCGACTCTCTAACAACATAAATAACTTGACCTAAATTATGTTCTATATATATCAACATTTGAGATAAAAACTTATGGCATATATACATACGCATATCAAAAAAATTACACATGCATTAGCAATAATTGTGTGATAATCTATGTCTCCTTTGTGCAGACAAATGACCAAAAGTAACCTAGACCACTTTGTGAGTCATTTACTTAGTTATACTACTTCTCTTTATGAATGATTATAAATTAAAAGGAGAGAGTAAAATCTATGATATAAGGGTTCATGTGTAAGGTCTGCAAGATATTAAAAAAAAGTAAACGTGTTCAAATAGAAAGAATATAGTTTATTAAAAAAATAGTTAGAATTTGGAGGGCAATAGAGAGAAAGAGAGTGGGGGGGGGGGGGGGGGGGGGGGGGGGGGGGGGGATAGGATTAAAGGAGGACAACGTGAAGAGAGAAAAAGGAGAGCATAGACATTCAAGCATGAGAGTAGATTGCCATAACTAGTGAAACTACAACATTTTACTTCACGCTGTTCTCTGACCAATTCGATGCAAAGGAAATGCATGTGTCTTAAAAATATGGTAATATCCATGAAGTGAATGAAGTGATTATTCCAGCAAAGAATAATGCAAGCGAAAGAAGATTTGGTTTCGCACATTTCTTTTACGCCAACGATGCAAAGTTCATGGTTACCAGACTCTAAAAACATAATTGTTGGCGCAACCAAACTTTTATTGCAAGCTAGCAAAGTATCAAAAGTCTAAGCCAAAGAAATTGAAAGATGTGAAGGTAGTAGGCAAAACTTTTCAACACAAAGGGACAGACCCACAAACTAATCCTCAAAGCAAAGGAAATGCACGTGTCTTAAAAATATGGATAAAAGAATGGAGTCCAACAAAGGTGGATAATGAAAGGATTACGTGATTAAAAATATTTGGTGTGCTTGTCGATGCATGGAACTTGGAGTTTTTCAGTTTTATAGTGTTGACAATTGGAGAATAAATTTGTTCTGTCTTTCAAAATTGAAAACGTTAAACGGGATTAGTGTATATGTAGAGACTTCAATGCAATTGTTAATATGTCTGGAAGAAAGGTTGAAGTGAATCACATAATAATTTATAATTGACTAAGTTTGATGACTTCAGCTCTCAAAAGAATTTAGTGGATATACAAGCATTAGGAAATAAATTCTCTATGTATAGCTCAGATGGCAAAGCAATGAACAGGTTGAATCTTTTCCTTTTGAGGGAAGGGATGATAGAGAAGTTAGGTGTTTCATTTAAATGGATTGGAGAAAGAGGCGTCTCGTATCACTATCCGATTTGGTTGAGGAGGGCTAACTGTTATTGGGGGCCTAAACCTATCCGGTTTAACAATTGGTAGATTGAACACTAAGAGTTTCTCAAAAATGTTAAAAACTACTAGAATTTGACTAACCTTAAAGAATGGAAAAATCATGTATTAAAGGAGAACCTCAATATACTAAAAAATGATATAAGACAATGGAACAAAGACCTAGTTTGTAACACCCCGTTTTTTAAAGCGAGGGTATATTTTTTTTTTTAAAAGTAATTAAAACAAACATAGAATTAAATCATAAAATGCATTTGGATAAATAATTGAGTCATTAAAATTTACAAGCAGCGGAAAAATTTCTCCAATTATAAATTCCAAGACATTTACACAACAACAAATGGTACCTGGGACCCATTCAAATAAGAAGTCAAACTGACAATATTTGTATAAGTACAGTTTTCCAAATTTAAAATACTCCAACCCAAAAAGAAGGACGCCTAGTCCCTATACATCAACCTGATCTGATCATCCTACCAAAAACTATACACCCTGAGTGATCTCCACGCGCCCCGTGAGATCCTCCTAACGTAGCTGCAGTCAAGCGTTCCCATCTCCATTCCCGTCCGTAGGGTACGAACCGGTAGGATCGTCCTGACTCTCATCTGAGGGCAAAGCCCAGATTTCCACAATAATTGTAAAGGGTCACCAACCGAAATTAACAGATAACACATAACATTTAAGTTTTAAATGCACAAAATAACCTTTCAACTAAGCATGCACCTTAAAAGGGTTTCCATATGCCAAACATGCATAAACAAGGTTGAAAAATGAAGTTTTTAACAAAACAACATTGTTGTATTCGAATACAGCATCTCTGTATTCGAATACAAGGCTGTTTCAGCATTCAGCAAAAAAAACAGCATGTCTGTATTCGAATACAACAGTTTGTATTCGACTACACAGCAAGTCAGTAGCAAAACAACATGTCTGTATTCGAATACAACAGTCTGTATTCGACTACACAGTAAGTCAGTGGCAAAAACAACATGTCTGTATTCGAATACAGCTTTCTGTATTCGACTACACAGCAAGTCAGTAGCAAAATGTATTCGAATACAGCAGTCTGTATTCGACTACACAGTAAGTCAGTGGCAAAAACAGCATGTCTGTATTCGAATACAACAGTCTATATTCGACTACACTGTAAGTCAGTAGCAAAACAGCATGTCTGTATTCGAATACAACAGTCTGTATTCGACTACACAGTAAGTCAGTGGCAAAAACAGCATGTCTGTATTCGAATACAACAGTCTGTATTCGACTACACAGCAAGTCAGTAGCAAAATGTATTCGAATACAGCAGTCTGTATTCGACTACACAGTAAGTCAGTGGCAAAAACAGCATGTCTGTATTCGAATACAACAGTCTGTATTCGACTACACAGCAAGTCAGTAGCAAAATGTATTCGAATACAGCAGTCTGTATTCGACTACACAGTAAGTCAGTGGCAAAAACAGCATGTCTGTATTCGAATACAACAGTCTGTATTCGACTACACAGCAAGTCAGTAGCAAAATGTATTCGAATACAGCAGTCTGTATTCGACTACACAGTAAGTCAGTGGCAAAAACAGCATGTCTGTATTCGAATACAACAGTCTGTATTCGACTACACAGCAAGTCAGTAGCAAAATGTATTCGAATACAGCAGTCTGTATTCGACTACACAGTAAGTCAGTGGCAAAAACAGCATGTCTGTATTCGAATACAACAGTCTGTATTCGACTACACAGCAAGTCAGTAGCAAAATGTATTCGAATACAGCAGTCTGTATTCGACTACACAGTAAGTCAGTGGCAAAAACAGCATGTCTGTATTCGAATACAACAGTCTGTATTCGACTACACAGCAAGTCAGTAGCAAAATGTATTCGAATACAGCAGTCTGTATTCGACTACACAGTAAGTCAGTGGCAAAAACAGCATGTCTGTATTCGAATACAACAGTCTGTATTCGACTACACAGCAAGTCAGTAGCAAAATGTATTCGAATACAGCAGTCTGTATTCGACTACACAGTAAGTCAGTGGCAAAAACAGCATGTCTGTATTCGAATACAACAGTCTGTATTCGACTACACAGCAAGTCAGTAGCAAAATGTATTCGAATACAGCAGTCTGTATTCGACTACACAGTAAGTCAGTGGCAAAAACAGCATGTCTGTATTCGAATACAACAGTCTGTATTCGACTACACAGCAAGTCAGTAGCAAAATGTATTCGAATACAGCAGTCTGTATTCGACTACACAGTAAGTCAGTGGCAAAAACAGCATGTCTGTATTCGAATACAACAGTCTGTATTCGACTACACAGCAAGTCAGTAGCAAAATGTATTCGAATACAGCAGTCTGTATTCGACTACACAGTAAGTCAGTGGCAAAAACAGCATGTCTGTATTCGAATACAACAGTCTGTATTCGACTACACAGCAAGTCAGTAGCAAAATGTATTCGAATACAGCAGTCTGTATTCGACTACACAGTAAGTCAGTGGCAAAAACAGCATGTCTGTATTCGAATACAACAGTCTGTATTCGACTACACAGCAAGTCAGTAGCAAAATGTATTCGAATACAGCAGTCTGTATTCGACTACACAGTAAGTCAGTGGCAAAAACAGCATGTCTGTATTCGAATACAACAGTCTGTATTCGACTACACAGCAAGTCAGTAGCAAAATGTATTCGAATACAGCAGTCTGTATTCGACTACACAGTAAGTCAGTGGCAAAAACAGCATGTCTGTATTCGAATACAACAGTCTGTATTCGACTACACAGCAAGTCAGTAGCAAAATGTATTCGAATACAGCAGTCTGTATTCGACTACACAGTAAGTCAGTGGCAAAAACAGCATGTCTGTATTCGAATACAACAGTCTGTATTCGACTACACAGCAAGTCAGTAGCAAAATGTATTCGAATACAGCAGTCTGTATTCGACTACACAGTAAGTCAGTGGCAAAAACAGCATGTCTGTATTCGAATACAACAGTCTGTATTCGACTACACAGCAAGTCAGTAGCAAAATGTATTCGAATACAGCAGTCTGTATTCGACTACACAGTAAGTCAGTGGCAAAAACAGCATGTCTGTATTCGAATACAACAGTCTGTATTCGACTACACAGCAAGTCAGTAGCAAAATGTATTCGAATACAGCAGTCTGTATTCGACTACACAGTAAGTCAGTGGCAAAAACAGCATGTCTGTATTCGAATACAACAGTCTGTATTCGACTACACAGCAAGTCAGTAGCAAAATGTATTCGAATACAGCAGTCTGTATTCGACTACACAGTAAGTCAGTGGCAAAAACAGCATGTCTGTATTCGAATACAACAGTCTGTATTCGACTACACAGCAAGTCAGTAGCAAAATGTATTCGAATACAGCAGTCTGTATTCGACTACACAGTAAGTCAGTGGCAAAAACAGCATGTCTGTATTCGAATACAACAGTCTGTATTCGACTACACAGCAAGTCAGTAGCAAAATGTATTCGAATACAGCAGTCTGTATTCGACTACACAGTAAGTCAGTGGCAAAAACAGCATGTCTGTATTCGAATACAACAGTCTGTATTCGACTACACAGCAAGTCAGTAGCAAAATGTATTCGAATACAGCAGTCTGTATTCGACTACACAGTAAGTCAGTGGCAAAAACAGCATGTCTGTATTCGAATACAACAGTCTGTATTCGACTACACAGCAAGTCAGTAGCAAAATGTATTCGAATACAGCAGTCTGTATTCGACTACACAGTAAGTCAGTGGCAAAAACAGCATGTCTGTATTCGAATACAACAGTCTGTATTCGACTACACAGCAAGTCAGTAGCAAAATGTATTCGAATACAGCAGTCTGTATTCGACTACACAGTAAGTCAGTGGCAAAAACAGCATGTCTGTATTCGAATACAACAGTCTGTATTCGACTACACAGCAAGTCAGTAGCAAAATGTATTCGAATACAGCAGTCTGTATTCGACTACACAGTAAGTCAGTGGCAAAAACAGCATGTCTGTATTCGAATACAACAGTCTGTATTCGACTACACAGCAAGTCAGTAGCAAAATGTATTCGAATACAGCAGTCTGTATTCGACTACACAGTAAGTCAGTGGCAAAAACAGCATGTCTGTATTCGAATACAACAGTCTGTATTCGACTACACAGCAAGTCAGTAGCAAAATGTATTCGAATACAGCAGTCTGTATTCGACTACACAGTAAGTCAGTGGCAAAAACAGCATGTCTGTATTCGAATACAACAGTCTGTATTCGACTACACAGCAAGTCAGTAGCAAAATGTATTCGAATACAGCAGTCTGTATTCGACTACACAGTAAGTCAGTGGCAAAAACAGCATGTCTGTATTCGAATACAACAGTCTGTATTCGACTACACAGCAAGTCAGTAGCAAAATGTATTCGAATACAGCAGTCTGTATTCGACTACACAGTAAGTCAGTGGCAAAAACAGCATGTCTGTATTCGAATACAACAGTCTGTATTCGACTACACAGCAAGTCAGTAGCAAAATGTATTCGAATACAGCAGTCTGTATTCGACTACACAGTAAGTCAGTGGCAAAAACAGCATGTCTGTATTCGAATACAACAGTCTGTATTCGACTACACAGCAAGTCAGTAGCAAAATGTATTCGAATACAGCAGTCTGTATTCGACTACACAGTAAGTCAGTGGCAAAAACAGCATGTCTGTATTCGAATACAACAGTCTGTATTCGACTACACAGCAAGTCAGTAGCAAAATGTATTCGAATACAGCAGTCTGTATTCGACTACACAGTAAGTCAGTGGCAAAAACAGCATGTCTGTATTCGAATACAACAGTCTGTATTCGACTACACAGCAAGTCAGTAGCAAAATGTATTCGAATACAGCAGTCTGTATTCGACTACACAGTAAGTCAGTGGCAAAAACAGCATGTCTGTATTCGAATACAACAGTCTGTATTCGACTACACAGCAAGTCAGTAGCAAAATGTATTCGAATACAGCAGTCTGTATTCGACTACACAGTAAGTCAGTGGCAAAAACAGCATGTCTGTATTCGAATACAACAGTCTGTATTCGACTACACAGCAAGTCAGTAGCAAAATGTATTCGAATACAGCAGTCTGTATTCGACTACACAGTAAGTCAGTGGCAAAAACAGCATGTCTGTATTCGAATACAACAGTCTGTATTCGACTACACAGCAAGTCAGTAGCAAAATGTATTCGAATACAGCAGTCTGTATTCGACTACACAGTAAGTCAGTGGCAAAAACAGCATGTCTGTATTCGAATACAACAGTCTGTATTCGACTACACAGCAAGTCAGTAGCAAAATGTATTCGAATACAGCAGTCTGTATTCGACTACACAGTAAGTCAGTGGCAAAAACAGCATGTCTGTATTCGAATACAACAGTCTGTATTCGACTACACAGCAAGTCAGTAGCAAAATGTATTCGAATACAGCAGTCTGTATTCGACTACACAGTAAGTCAGTGGCAAAAACAGCATGTCTGTATTCGAATACAACAGTCTGTATTCGACTACACAGCAAGTCAGTAGCAAAATGTATTCGAATACAGCAGTCTGTATTCGACTACACAGTAAGTCAGTGGCAAAAACAGCATGTCTGTATTCGAATACAACAGTCTGTATTCGACTACACAGCAAGTCAGTAGCAAAATGTATTCGAATACAGCAGTCTGTATTCGACTACACAGTAAGTCAGTGGCAAAAACAGCATGTCTGTATTCGAATACAACAGTCTGTATTCGACTACACAGCAAGTCAGTAGCAAAATGTATTCGAATACAGCAGTCTGTATTCGACTACACAGTAAGTCAGTGGCAAAAACAGCATGTCTGTATTCGAATACAACAGTCTGTATTCGACTACACAGCAAGTCAGTAGCAAAATGTATTCGAATACAGCAGTCTGTATTCGACTACACAGTAAGTCAGTGGCAAAAACAGCATGTCTGTATTCGAATACAACAGTCTGTATTCGACTACACAGCAAGTCAGTAGCAAAATGTATTCGAATACAGCAGTCTGTATTCGACTACACAGTAAGTCAGTGGCAAAAACAGCATGTCTGTATTCGAATACAACAGTCTGTATTCGACTACACAGCAAGTCAGTAGCAAAATGTATTCGAATACAGCAGTCTGTATTCGACTACACAGTAAGTCAGTGGCAAAAACAGCATGTCTGTATTCGAATACAACAGTCTGTATTCGACTACACAGCAAGTCAGTAGCAAAATGTATTCGAATACAGCAGTCTGTATTCGACTACACAGTAAGTCAGTGGCAAAAACAGCATGTCTGTATTCGAATACAACAGTCTGTATTCGACTACACAGCAAGTCAGTAGCAAAATGTATTCGAATACAGCAGTCTGTATTCGACTACACAGTAAGTCAGTGGCAAAAACAGCATGTCTGTATTCGAATACAACAGTCTGTATTCGACAAATCCCTATTCTGTATAGTCATTCGACAATGTAAACATGCCGAATTTACGGTCAAAGTCTTAGCAGGTGTGGAAACAACCAAATCAAAAGGTAAAGCAGATACATATAACTTCAAGCGGTTCACACAATCCATATCAATGAAGGAATGGGTTGCCCCCGAATCAAAGAGTGCAGTTAGAGTGTTACCTGCAATCTCACAATCACGCTGAATCAGATTACCAGATGGATTTCCCTCTTCAGCATTCACACAATAAATGCGTCCTCTAGCAGTAGGACGGGTAGCCCTAGCTACATTCACCACTGGTTCCACCTTCGGAGCCGTGCAATCCCTTGCCATGTGCCCCGACTTCCGACAATTGTGACAGATGGGGATGTTAGTGGTACAAGCACTAGCATAGTGTCCTTCTCCCCCACATCGGAAACATCGAAGCACTTGCCCCAATTGCCTCCCGAAATTCTGGTTCCCCGGGCGACTCTGCCCACCGTTGTTATTCTGGGGTCGATTATAAGGTTTAGCAACTTGCTTTCCCTTGTTTTGATAATTCACCCGACTAGGGCCTCCCGAATTAAAATTCCCTCCTCGGCTAGCCCTTTTGTTTTTCATATCTTCCACTTCTCTACATTTCTCTACCAGTGCTTGGAAACGTTGAATTCCCAAGGGTAAGACGAAGTCTTAAATCTCATACTTCAGCCCGTCTTGGAAACGATGAAACATAAATGGTTCATCAATTTCTTCACGGAAGAACCTGAAGTGCCTCGATAGTGATTAAAATTTAGCAGCATACTCGCCCACAGTCATGCTCCCCTGGTGAAGTTTCAGAAAGTCGTCACCCAGTTTAGTCCTGGTACTCATCGGGAAGTATTTGTCTAAAAACTTCCTTTTAAACGATTCCCAGTTCACCTCCTCGTGGGCTGCTCCCATCAATAACCTTGCACTCCTCCACCAGTACTCAGCATCCCCCAACAGCATATAAGTGGCATAGCTGACCTTCACTCCCGCCTGACACTTTATCATATCAAAGATCTTCTCCACTTCTTGGATCCATTGATCCGCCTTCTCTGAACTCTCATCCCCCTTGAACTTAGGAGGATTGTAACGACGGAAGTCTTCTAACCCTCTTGACTCTGCCGCACGGATCTCTCTTCCCCTCTTTTCAAGATCCCGTTGATCATTCCTATTGGCGTTGGCTCTCGGAGCGTCATTCCTTCTTGGCGGCATGGTTTCCTATAAAACCATCATCAAGTAGAGTCTTAACACTATTTCAAATAA
>NC_021167.2:21973354-21975474 GCF_000331145.2 Cicer arietinum | reverse complement strand
CGACTATAACAACACATAATAATTATATTGGACTTGACAACTCAAGTCACCTAAACCGACACATGATCAGATAACAACTCCCAACTTATAGGTCGACCTACAATCTATAACCAAGGTTCCACAGCCCCCAAAGAAAACCAAACCTATGCTCTAATACCACAATGTAACACCCCGTTTTTCAAAGCGAGGGTATATTTTTTTTTTCAAAAGTAATTAAAAACAAACAAAGAATTAAATCAGGAAATGCCTTTGGATAAATAATTGAGTCATTATAATTTACAAAGACATTAAGAGATTCCCCATTCTTAATACTCATTTACTGAAGTGATTTTCAAAACAAACATTAAGTAACCGAGACATTAAGAGATTCCCCATTCTTAATACTCATTTACTGAAGTGATTTTCAAAACAAACATTAAGTAACCGAGACATTAAGAGATTCCCCATTCTTAATACTCATTTACTGAAGTGATTTTCAAAACAAACATTAAGTAACCGAGACATTAAGAGATTCCCCATTCTTAATACTCATTTACTGAAGTGATTTTCAAAACAAACATTAAGTAACCGAGACATTAAGAGATTCCCCATTCTTAATACTCATTTACTGAAGTGATTTTCAAAACAAACATTAAGTAACCGAGACATTAAGAGATTCCCCATTCTTAATACTCATTTACTGAAGTGATTTTCAAAACAAACATTAAGTAACCGAGACATTAAGAGATTCCCCATTCTTAATACTCATTTACTGAAGTGATTTTCAAAACAAACATTAAGTAACCGAGACATTAAGAGATTCCCCATTCTTAATACTCATTTACTGAAGTGATTTTCAAAACAAACATTAAGTAACCGAGACATTAAGAGATTCCCCATTCTTAATACTCATTTACTGAAGTGATTTTCAAAACAAACATTAAGTAACCGAGACATTAAGAGATTCCCCATTCTTAATACTCATTTACTGAAGTGATTTTCAAAACAAACATTAAGTAACCGAGACATTAAGAGATTCCCCATTCTTAATACTCATTTACTGAAGTGATTTTCAAAACAAACATTAAGTAACCGAGACATTAAGAGATTCCCCATTCTTAATACTCATTTACTGAAGTGATTTTCAAAACAAACATTAAGTAACCGAGACATTAAGAGATTCCCCATTCTTAATACTCATTTACTGAAGTGATTTTCAAAACAAACATTAAGTAACCGAGACATTAAGAGATTCCCCATTCTTAATACTCATTTACTGAAGTGATTTTCAAAACAAACATTAAGTAACCGAGACATTAAGAGATTCCCCATTCTTAATACTCATTTACTGAAGTGATTTTCAAAACAAACATTAAGTAACCGAGACATTAAGAGATTCCCCATTCTTAATACTCATTTACTGAAGTGATTTTCAAAACAAACATTAAGTAACCGAGACATTAAGAGATTCCCCATTCTTAATACTCATTTACTGAAGTGATTTTCAAAACAAACATTAAGTAACCGAGACATTAAGAGATTCCCCATTCTTAATACTCATTTACTGAAGTGATTTTCAAAACAAACATTAAGTAACCGAGACATTAAGAGATTCCCCATTCTTAATACTCATTTACTGAAGTGATTTTCAAAACAAACATTAAGTAACCGAGACATTAAGAGATTCCCCATTCTTAATACTCATTTACTGAAGTGATTTTCAAAACAAACATTAAGTAACCGAGACATTAAGAGATTCCCCATTCTTAATACTCATTTACTGAAGTGATTTTCAAAACAAACATTAAGTAACCGAGACATTAAGAGATTCCCCATTCTTAATACTCATTTACTGAAGTGATTTTCAAAACAAACATTAAGTAACCGAGACATTAAGAGATTCCCCATTCTTAATACTCATTTACTGAAGTGATTTTCAAAACAAACATTAAGTAACCGAGACATTAAGAGATTCCCCATTCTTAATACTCATTTACTGAAGTGATTTTCAAAACAAACATTAAGTAACCGAGACATTAAGAGATTCCCCATTCTTAATACTCATTTACTGAAGTGATTTTCAAAACAAACATTAAGTAACCGAGACATTAAGAGATTCCCCATTCTTAATACCCAGTTAA
>NC_021167.2:21962694-21973221 GCF_000331145.2 Cicer arietinum | reverse complement strand
ATCTCACAACAACCCAACTCAAAACATTTTATCAAATTCAATTCACAACGCCCACCAAAACACATTAAATTCATCGGTATTAACTTAGAACACGTCAAACACGACGAACACAATCAACACAACATAACACTCAAACACATCAATTTCATTTACTCATAATCATACACAAGTGATTTTAGGTTCATTTAACACAGAACATTCATCCATATAACCAAAACCTAACTCTAAGGTTTTACCCATAACGCATTAGATTCGTTTTTCCCCAAATCAATACATCGAACCCTGACAAATTCCTTCCCACACAACCACAAATAAGTCCCTAATGCAACTAAAAGTTTGGAAGGAGCATTTACCTTAACGTTAGTTTCAACGTGGTTTTCCGGTACCGCGAGTAAAGCCGGTAAAATCTTTGCTCGCAACGTCGCTTCCAACTTGGTCCCCTAGCACCGTGGCGTGGTGGTGAGCAACTTTCCCTTATAACTCTTCGCGAAATGAAGCTCGGATCTAGAAGAAACGGAGGGGTTTGTGTTTGAATCTCAAATACCGTTTTTCTTCGTTTTCGGATCAAAGAGGAAGAGTGGAGTTGCGAAATCCTTGTTCTAACTCTCACCCGACCTTGGGTTACTAGTTTTGAAGAAAAGAAAGCGACGAAGATGAAAACAGGAGAAAGAGGAAAAATGGGTCACGGTTCAGAGGAAGAAGATGGAATTTTTCGATTTTCCTTCCTTTCTTTTTCTTTCCTTTGTTTTTCCTTTCTTCCTTTTTCCTTCCTTCCTTTTATACTATTTTCTTTTCCTTTTCCTTCCTTCTAGTTTTCCTTTCTTTTTCCCTCCAAACAAACATATATAGATAATAAATATAACTTAACAAATATCTCCAAATATCCAGATATTTGTTAAATTACGTTTCACTCGAAACGTATTAAATTATCCGTAAGGGATTCATCGCAGTTAATTTCAATTTAATTATCGACGAGAAATCCTAATTGGCATCAAAATATCTTTTTGATTATAAAACTCCAAAATATTATTAACTTTGGCTTAAAAACCTCCGAGCCAAAATCCAAAATACACCAAAAATAATACATAAATGGTACTTTAAAATTATGGGTCTTACATAGTTCGTAACAACGAAAGTATTATAGCACATAAATCTAAAGCCAAATGGTTACTCGAAGGAGACTTGAACACCAAATTTTTTCATGTTTTCATACAAAACAACCGAAGACATAATCAAATTGATGTTTTGTTAGTTTTAGATTCATAGGTGGATGATATGCAAGAAGTGAAGGCTGAAATATAAAGGCATTTCCAAGAAATATGTAAAGAAGTTAATGATATGTTGTGTGCTAGCTCAATTCACTTTGGAAGAGGTCAAAGTTGTAATTTAGAACTATGATGAAAATAAAATCCGAAGTCCGAAAGGATTCAACTTGAATTTCTACAAGTGTTGTCGGGATGAAGTAAAAAAATGATGTGTTGGATTTCCTATGTGAATTTCAATCACAGCGGCGGTTCCCCTAAGGAAATTTCTGCAACTTTCATCGCATTGGTAACTAAACTTTGCAACCCACATAAGTTTAATGAATATAGGCCCATTACTCTTATAGGAAGCCTATAAAAAAATTCGTTTCAACCTTCTTGCTAATCGTTTAAAGAAGATTTTGCATAAGGTGATTTCCATCAGTCAGTCAAGATTCATTCTAGGGTGTGAACTCATTGATGGATTTATTACTGTAAATGAAATTGTGGACTGAGTTAGGAGAAAAAGGCGACAAATGATTTCTCCTAAAGGTTAATTTCGAGAAGGCGTACAACACAATGAGGTAGAATATCTTACTCTATGTTATGAGACATATGGGTTTTGACAGTAGGTGGGAGAATTGGGCGAAAACATGTATCAGTTCTACTATAACTTTAGTGTTTGTAAATGTGTGCCCATCAAAGGAGTTTAGCATTGTGAGGGGGTTGTGTCAAAGAGACGTGTTACCCCCATTTCTTTTTATCGCAGGTGTAGATGCGCAGAAAAGTGGGCCTCTTTAGAGGTTTGACTTTGGGAAGAGAAATAGTCCATTTCATCTTCCAATTGGCAGATGACACAATTATGTTGTGCAATAACTCTTTAGAAAACTGTTGGAAATGATGAAACATAATTGGCATTGATGATGGCTTTAATGTGTGAATTGAAAAATGAGAAGTCCCACATTGGAGGGAACACACTCATTTATGACATTTATAAGGAGTTAGTTTCACAATTGGGTTGGGCCCCAAGGGGCACCGCAATTTTGTGAAGGAGGGAGAACGCAAGCAAACGGACCACCACACGCGTTATTATTATTTTGATTTAAAAGGTGCTACCTCTAGATTAGATTAAATATAACTTGCATTAAATGATCTTGAAAAATGATGAAGCTCATCTATATAGATATATACTCCATTTCTATTGAATTAAAAAGACATGGAAGATATAAAAGTAAAATAATAATTAAGATACATTAAATTAAATGAGTATCTTTTCTTATATTAAAAACCCAAAAATACTAAACATTTCTTTTTATTTGTAAAACCGAAAGGTGTAATTCTTAAGAGTACCTATATTATATGTTAAAGCTAAAATTACTAGTTAATTAATTACTTTATTAATACATATAATTCCACAAATTCTTCTGCATCACTCTAATTGTACGAAATAATTGGTTCTAAATATGAAAGTATATATTATATACTTTATCTCAAAAGACATATAATTAAAAATGTTATTTTTAAAATCAAGGTATATAAATATAAAAAAAAAAACATGTATATATATATATTAACTTCTAAAATGTTATTTTTTATTTATAATTGATTTTAGAAAAATATCTTATCAAGTTAAAAAATTATATATTTTAACAAACAAAATATTTATACTCTTTCTCAATAAAAAATTTCTATCAAGTAAAAAATTATAAAATTACAATTAAAATTTAGTTTTTTTTTTGAAAGAATTAAAATGTCTTAGTAAAGTGACTATTGTTACGCGGTTTTGCATATAAAAATTGACAAAGCAGAGAAATATTGGTATATTGATTATTGGATAGCATTGACCAAGTCTGAAAATAAACTATTAGTAACAAGTGTCTTATTTTTTGTTTGAGTATATTGCCGTCTCTCCCTCTATCACCTCACTAGACTAGAACATCTTTTGAATCGTTCCTTCCCTTTCGTTCTTTTTCTATAGAAACAGTTTGGTGAATGAATGGGGAAGTGAAGCTGACCACTAAGTAATCTGTACACGCGTCACTATCTAACACTTGACGCGTCCTTTGGTTGTTGAAATTGATGAAACTTGGAAACACAAGTCCGTATCATACATCATTTTTGTTTCGGTGCCTGCCACCCGCCACCGAAATCGCGTCGCTGTCTCTCTCGCTCCCGTTAAATAACGAAGCAACGCGTGTGCGCGAGTGACTCACTTGAGAGAGACTTCTCCGTTACGCGGTTTAGCGCGTGTAGAAAATGCGCTTCTGAAAAACCACAGGATCTCTCGATGTGAAGGGGACCGACGCGTTGGGCGCGTGGTGATTGATGATTGTTCGAAAAACACAATCGTATATCGTAATCTTGCTGAAATTGTGCGCAAAACTCCTCCTATGCCAAGAAAACGGCACGAAATTACTCAATTTATCTTCGGTTTAAATTATAAGAGGGAATGAGAGGAGAGAAATGTAATTTTATTTGTTCTATTTTAGAGATTTAGAAGAAAGAACAAATGGAGTGATTTAATATAATTAAAAAAATTAGAGAAATAATATATGATAAGAAAATATAAATAATAAAAAATATACAAAGTTAAAAATAGTTTTTTCATATATATTTTTATGTTTTTTATTAATTATATTTGGTACTAAATAGTATTATTCAAAAAATTGTGATTTTTTAAAATTTAAAATTTCTATTTCGCCTTCCGACATAAATTCACTGAACTAAAACCTAAACACAATAATGATAATGAAGTGAACTTGATTTTTTAACTCGTCAAATTTAACAGCGATGAGTGCTTTTAAGAAAAAAAACGTTATAACTAAAATTATTAAAGTTACGTGTACGAGTAATTATTATTTATTATTTGCATAAAAAAATTTATGTGATTATTATTTTTTGCATTAAAAATATATGAAAATTGTTCTCGAAAAATTATTTTTAAAGTGAACATTAATTAAGAAGCACGTAATAACTAAAAATATATGAAAATTGTTGTCAAAAAATTATTTTTGAAAGTGAACGTTAGAAAGCATGTAATATTATATCTTGTACTAAATTAATAACAGCAGTTGGTTGAAACTTTTAAAAGAAAATATCCGACAAAAGCACTACATTTTATTTTTCCAATTTAATAAATTGTTTTAAAAAACACAATCATATTTTTTGAAACACAAAATTTAGTATAAGTGATCATTCATAATATATGAAAGTACAACAATGATAATATCACACTTGTTGTTAAGATTGACATTTAATACTCCGCTAGATCATAAATTGGCTGATAGATAAGTGAAGTATTGTCATGGATTATTTTATCACATAGTTAAACTCGGGTGTTTGTTGAATTAGATTATATTCTTTAAATTAAAGGTTCCATTTGATGGTTAAAATGAATTGACTGAAGTGGATCAATGAATGGTGATAAATAGTAAAAAGACATGCTATCAATAGTTTTTAAAATACAAAATATGAGAGTAAAATTTTGACTTTTTTTAAAATAAATAACTCATTTTAAAAATAAAATAATTAATTTCAAATATTTATAATAAATTGAATGTTATATGTTGGAAATGATGAAACATAATTGGCATTGATGATGGCTTTAATGTGTGAATTGAAAAATGAGAAGTCCCACATTGGAGGGAACACACTCATTTATGACATTTATAAGGAGTTAGTTTCACAATTGGGTTGGGCCCCAAGGGGCACCGCAATTTTGTGAAGGAGGGAGAACGCAAGCAAACGGACCACCACACGCGCACACACGCACGCGCGCCGCCGCCCGGCTCGGCCCGGCCGGGGGTGTGGTGTATTAAAGTTTTTTTAACAGATGGAAATTAATTATTTATTTAATTAATTAATTGCTTGCGATATGTCACATATTACGAAACTGCCATCCACAAGGTCAAAGTCAATGTTCTGATTCATTCAAACCCTAAACAGACTAGTCTCTTGTGCCATTGCTCAGTCAAAACCCTAATTTGACTTAGCTTCAGATGTGTGACACGTCAAAACCCTAAAGCTGAGTCTTTCCCACGTTTTTGACTTTTGCCCGGTCAAGGAGCCTTGTCAATCAAGTTTCCTATTTCTGAGGCACTCTACTAGTGGCCAGTAAATGGACTCCGTGCTCCTTTGGATCCCCCCTTTTTCTCTGATCCAGTTGCTGAACTCATCTATAAATAGAGAGCTCACCTCACTTGGAAAAGCACACCAAAAGCTCTCCATATCTGAGGCTTTTCTCACTTCTCCCCCTTATATTCTTCTTCTTCTTCTTCTTTTCTTGAGTAGCCTCCGTGCTATATTTGAGTAGCCTCCGTGCTATATTCGAGTGTCAGTCTATCGACTGCCATACAGAGGGTGTAATTCTAGAACGGTTTTCTACAGTGCAGTAGAACTCCGATACAGTGAATCTGGGCTGTTTTATCCTGGGGACTTCGTGGTTGATAGTCTGCCTTGCACAATTTTGGGCAGTGCCTCGAAACGTCTTAAAGAGAGCGACCTAGTCCGCGACTCATCCCAGTAATATTTTCGGTGGCATAAATTGTTTTCAAAGGTTTTCGAATTTCAAAAACAACAAAAACCTATAGAGGATCAAAACTATTCTGAAAAGCTTCAAACTTATTTCAGTTTTGAGAATAAAATTCAGCAAATGTAATACTATTCTTTAGTTTTGGAAGCTGAATTTGTGGAAGCATCTTCAAATTTCTTATCATGTTGTTTTGGGGCAATCTCGTTTAAATTCTTAAGGATATCGGTGAGAGTCAATCTTAGAAGTTCCATCACTTGACAGTCCATAATTAATTCAATGAAACGCAAATTATCTATTTGGAATGGTAAACATTTATCGATGGGTAGCACGATCATTTTAATTAACTCACTATTATCTTGTTAACTATTATTTTATTTCTCTTTTTACACGGCACCAAAGAATGTGTTCAAGACAGTTGTGGCGATCCAAATAAATTTTTGGTGGAATATGGTGGGTAACTTGGAATCAAATTTGTGTACCAAATGAGTTAGGAGGATTGGATATAAAAAATATAAAACTGTTTAATTTGTCCATATTTAGTAAATGGATGTGGAGATTTCTCATAGAAAATAAGGCTATTTGGTCTCGATTTTTTAGAGCTCAAATATGGCTCATTGGTAGATTGGATAACTAGATGAGATGACTACAAGGTGGCAAATACCACATCTATTTGGTGGTGGGATCAATTTAAAATTGAAAACTCGCCATTGTTCCAAAATGAATTATCTTTGAAAATAAGAAATGGTGTTGCATTCAGACTTTAGTAGGAAAGTAGGGTAGATGATATCTATTTATCAAAGAGGTTTCCCAAGTTATATAACATCTCGGTAAACCAACATAGAACCATTGAAAACTTGGGATATTGGACTATTAACATGTGAAATTGGTCAATATAGTGGTGTAAAAGATTATTGATTTTGGAGGAGGAACAGGAAACTAAATTCATTGGCTTTCGGTAGCAGTACAGATTGAACACTCAAACACCTAATAGGTGGGAATGGAAAATAGATCCTAACGGAGAGTACAACATAAATAGCAGTTGTACATTGTTGTTACATGAAAGTCTAGAAGTTTAGTCAAATGCAGAACAACTATAGATTGTACACACTTTGTGGAACTACTTAGCATCATCATAAGTTTTGGCTTTTGCGTGAAAGTTTTTACGGGATAAATTACTAGAAAAGGGGGATCTGAACTGCAGAGGTGTTATACAAAAATTAGGCGATTGTGTTTGTGTATTATGTTAATCAAATGTTGAGAACACCAACCATATTTTCTTTTGATGTTCATTCTCATACTCAATATGGTCTTTAATTATTAAATGGTTGATTTTTGAAGGGACATATAATGAGTCTAGTGTTCATCATATTGTTCCAATTTTCTCTGGATTTGTTGAAAAGAAAAATAGGAGGATCTACCACTTGATTTGGTTGTGTACGGTTTGATCCATTTAATTTAATTAAAATAAATCAATTTTTGAAAGAACAATAGTTTCACCCAGAGGTGGTTGAGCACATAAAACTAAAGATATGGGGGTAGTTTGTAATGAGGGAGGGAAGAATTAAGGTATATAATTTTTTTTAAGATTGGATATCCAATCCTTATGTTTTCCTAACCGGTGTGTTGCCTTGAAGGTATTACGTAGAACTCGTGAGTTATTACTGTAGAGAAGAAATTGACAATTGCGAACCAAAAGTCATTTGGAGAATTGCATTAAGAATGATGGGCGTAATTGCTTTTAAAGCTGGGGGCTTTTTTGTTATATACAATTGCTAGTGTCATACTTTTTTTATAGTATTGAAATGAAACATGTATGTAGAGACTTAATATTTTGAATTTATACAACTTTCAAATACATAATTTAGAGGAAGCCTTGCAACTCTTCATAGAAGGTGAATTGTCTTTTTTTTTTTTTTTTTTTCTGTAATGATGGTGAGTTCGGACCACACTCATTGCTAAGGGTTGGAGTATCCGATATACTCCTTTTAAAAATGTTTGCTTAAAGAAAATATGGTAATTGATCCTCCACATTGGATCAAGAGTAACCACACAAGTAATTTAGATGCCATATTTTAACTCAAAACTTTAAGACATTGTGTTTATGGGTCATATCCATTATATGTGGCTCAACCTTCACTTTTCTAAGCAATGTGAGACTTCTAACTCTCACTTTACACCAACAATCTTCCCATCACGATCAAGTGGGAAGGTATTGCTAAACCATACCGAAATTCTTTCTACAACATATCATCTTTGACTTCTAACTCTCACTTTACACCCACTTAATGAAGTGCAATAATCTTTTCTTCTTATGTTCTCTTACTTCTATAATTTGGTATAATGTGCATGGCTGGTTCTGAAGTAATATTACTTTGCATTCTTCATCTCAGATCAATTTTCTACAACATGGTCATATATTCAAAGGAAAAAGGTTGAAAAAGGCTCGACATATTATTTGGGCTGCAACGATTTGATGTATTTAGTTGCTTCAAAATAGAATAATCATTGAAGGAGGAGTGGTTGATTTTAAGGGTATTATAGCTTTAATAAAGATAACATCGTGTGTGATTGCTTTATGCTATGAGAGGTTAGGATACTTAAATTTCTTTTATTGGTTTACGAATCATATGGAATGCTTAATTGTCATTATTGTATTAGATCAATTACAATAATTACTACTTTTATGGATTGAAATATCCCTTGTACTTCTTTATCAAACCCTTAAAAATAGATGATAATTCAGCCATCATAATAATGCAAGTACCAATAGAACAAGTGAAATCAAAGACAATCTCATCCCCTTTAAGCTTCACACTCCCAAAAACAAGGGGAATTCAAATGAAGGATATGGAAACGTATATAATAGAATAGACATAAAAAAGATAATTTTTTATGGACAAGGATTGCAAGATGGTAACTTGTTCGTGAATAATCTTCCTAACCAAAGCTGCAACAATCATGCTAAAGTTCATAAAAATTCCCTCATTTCTAACCATTGAGTAACAGTCAACGGCTACCACAAATATAGTCAACTAAACATCAACTTCTCAATATGAGGGACTCTTTAAGTCAATCAACAACAAAGTAATGACGTTATGTTGTTAGTACAAAAGTGATTTTAACTACAATCATTTCTTTAATATTTTGATGAAAACAAAAATAATAGGAACAATTATCCCCTAACTATATTTGTTAGTGTGCAGATTTATATAAATGACTATCTATTTTAAAGTAAAAAAAATTATGAGTAAATTAGATATAATAATCAAAGTGCTAATTAACATGAAGAATATTGTTACCTAATGTACGAATAATTATGTTTACAAAGAGAGAAAATCATTATATATTAATGAGAAACATTGCAACGGACGTTTGATTGTGTCATATCCAAGTCAAAACAAAGGATATATAAGTCAATGAATGACCATCTGATCATAAAAGAAAATAGTGCAAATATGATCGTATGTCTATGCCAAAAGTCAACTGAGTCAAAAGTTTAGTTGATCATTTGATTTGAAGAACAAGAGTAGTATATAATTAAAGTCTTTGAGAAAATCAACATTGTGATAAGAGTCAAATCATTTGTTGAAGAAAGTGGCTTTGGAAATTCTACGAAGTATTGTTTCATCCCATAAATTTATCATACAAAAAAGTCAGTGCCTTCGGTTCATAAGTCAACATTGAAGAGTGACTCAAGTTATTGATATTCGTCTGAAGACAAAATTTTATGTGAAAGAATTTTGTTCCTTTGATGACGTGTCACCAAAACATGATAATGATTTATATCCTTTGGTTAGTACATTACAATTGACAATGTAGTACAACAACATGCTAGAATAGTACAAATATTTTAACAGCTTAGTGTATTATTGCTACATGTCGAGATCCCCAACAACATTATTCTCACTAGATATATTCTTTAGTATTTAAATAGAAACATTTTCAACTGAAGGAGATTGATGATGTTGGATATTATGAAGAACGACAATCAACAAAGTTGATCATCATGATAATCACGATACTCTCATTGATCTTCATCAAACCCAAAGAAATCATCCAATCATGAACATTTTGAGGATAAGAAGTTCATACAAGTGTTGAGACAAACTCTCTATTTTAAAGTTTTGATGAAAATAAACAAAGGTTAATTAAGAATGTTAATTATGATTCTAAATGTTATGTTAATTTAACTTGTGTTCTTGAGTGGATTTAATTAAGAGCAGAATCAAGCAAATACAAGAAAAGACAACAACAAGATCATTATGCATCATAAACAGAGAATGATCTTCAGCTTCACCGAATTATCTATCGCAGCATGTTGTTCAAAGTTTATCTACATCGTTAACAAAGAATCTGTCCTGGAAATTTGTTCATATCTAATCAGTACATGGAAAGGAACAAGTAGGATTCATCCAAGCTCAAAAAGGCTAGTTGATCACAAAGACCAAAGGGTTCAAAGATGGACAAAAGTCATGACGGCTTAAGAACTCCAAAATTCAAATGTCAAGAAAACTTGATCAAACTGGGTATATGACAAGACAAGAACAAAGGAAATACAGAACATTTAAAACGGGAACTCCAGAATGATTATTGAAGCTCAAGAAAGTTCAAACTGATAAAACCAAGAACGTTAATCATTCTCCGTTTTATGCACATCAATAGCAGCCTTGCATCCTCTCTGTTTCAGTCTGCAATTCGTTTCAAATCTTCTCCAACCTTCTCTAGCTACACTCAAGACTCAAGACAGATAATGTA
>NC_021167.2:21957880-21962194 GCF_000331145.2 Cicer arietinum | reverse complement strand
TGAACATGCATATGGATCTGAATGTAGTTTAGGTTGTAAATTAGGTTATATATATATATATGTGTGTGTGTGTGTGTGTGTGTATATCTGAATGTAGTTAATTAGGTTGTAAATTAGGTTGTATATATGTATCTGAATGTAGTTAATTAGATTGTAAATTACAGAGTTACATATATGTTAATTAAGTTACAGAGTTCTGATTTCTGATTGTGTGAATTGCTTATGGTATTTGAATATGTTTTGTTGTTGTGTGCACTGATTGTGAAGTGATTTTGGATCAAAATAATTTTGGATACAAAGATAAAAGACAGCGCTTTCTAAAAAAATGCCATAAAAAGCTAAAAAGCGTTTTTCATTTCAAATAAATAATTTACAGCGTTTAAAAAAAAAAACACACATTTTACATCGTTTTTTTTAAAAAGCGCTGTAAAATGTTGTTGTAAAGCGCTTTAATGGTGTACATTTTACAGCGCTTTCGTGAGAAAGCGCTGTAAAATGCACACCCATAATATGAAATTATGGTAGGACATTTTACAGCGCTTTTTTGAGAAAGCGCTGTAAAAGGCTTTTAAGGCAGACCCATAATATGAAAATTATGGGTGGGCATTTTACAACGCTTTTTTGGGAAAGCGCTGTAAAATACAGACCCATAATTTCATATTATGGGTCTGCATTTTACAGCGCTTGTGTTGAAAAGCGCTCTAAAAGCAGACCCATAACTTATATAATGGGGTGCATGTTACAACGCTTTTTTGAAGAAGCGCTGTAAAATGTGCATAACAAGCGCGCGTTATATTTACATGTTTTATAGCGCTTTTTTAAAAGCGTTGTTGTATCATTTACAGCGTTCGATTCCACAACGCTTGTTTTTTTGAAAAAGCGCTGTAAATAGATTAAAAAAAGCGCTGTAAAATGCAGTTTTTCGCGTAGTGATAAGCATTCAAATGTGTGAAATTAACAAATAGATTAAAAGGTTCTCTACTGGGTGAAAGTCATTAAAAAAATGGTTCACAAAGATTAGAGTAGCTTTGATAAGAACTCAAATGTGTGAGGCCTATTCGAAAAAAAGTTCTCCAAACAAATAAATGAGTGTCTATTTTTAAGCAAAGGGCAACATGTTAGATTAATTATTTTAATTAATCATTTATGAATAATTGATAATAATTAATTACTAAAAATTATTAATTAATTGTGGATAATTGTTGAATTATGTGATGAATTTTTGTCGCTGAATGAACTGTAATGAATTAAATTATTTTATCAATTCCAACGAGAGGTCCCTGTTGTCATCCGTTTAATTGTTTATAATGGTTTTCTCATAAAAAGATTAATCTAATTTTGAAATTCTATTACAAAAACCTAGACAATAATGAAAGTAGGCCATGACATATCATTTTCTCTCCATCAAATATCTCTCAAATCTTAAAGGTATGTTATTTTCGATTATTATAAATAATGTAGATATCAAATAACTTTTATATATTATGTTTATTTTGTTAAAATATCTAACACAACAATCTCTCGCTTTGTGCTAAACCAAATCCAAATGAGCTCAAGCTCAATAAGTAACTAATCCTAATTTTTTAAGAACACCAAATTACAAATAGATATGCAAGAAATATAATTAAAATATTCAAATTTTGACAGTGTAAGTTATTTGTGATGAATAATTAATTGACATCTTATTTAGATTATAATATCAGTTTTAAAAAATATTTATGATTTTTGAAATTTAAACTAGTTTTTATTCGGGCACAACCTTCATCTTATACCTCTTCACAATATTCCTCTTTCACTCCATGTTTAAAAAATATAAAACTCGAAATTTGTAATTATAATAGAAAAACTCAAAACGTCGACTACGTGAATTAGAAAAAGATTAAAACAAAAATCATCATTACAACAAAAATTAAAAATTAAATTATTATAAATTAAAAGAAATTTACAATAATACACTAAAAATAAATAAATTTTGTATATCTAAAAAAACTAGATCAAAGGACTTAAATTTAACCATAATAATATTATGATGGGAATGCTTATTGAGGGAAGGTAGAAATTTAAGAATGTTACTTTTTTATTGGCTGTTGCAATCCAATGAGATGAACTCGGAGTGTTTAATGTTAATAAAATGATAACAAGTGTTGTTAGAGTGTTATTTAAATAAATAAATAAATAATTTAATATAAAAAAATGCATTTATTATTTTGAAAGTTGTTTGACTTATATTTTGAAGACAAAAAAACCTTTTATAGAATCCTTAACCAACTTAATTTAATTTTTGTATAAGGTTATCATTCCATTTGTACTCCAGTTTAATATATGTTTGCTTATCCAAAATGTTCGAAACTAATTAAAAATAAAATGAATATTTATTGAAGTAATTAATTTTGACATATTAGCAATGTAAAATATTTTAAACTAACCATAAATATTTATTTATTTGATTTTTTAAGTAAAAATAATTAAATTCAAATATTTTGTGATTTAACAGTTTTAATTAATAACATTATAAAATATCTTTACATTATCAAAATTAAATCATTAATTAAAACTAAAAAATGACAAACCTTAGCATGCAAATGTTGTTTTTTAGCTAAACCTCTTCTTAGATAACTCGTACTAATATGTCAACATCTTTCCGTAAATTCAGCATGAAAAAAGAAAAATACACTATACAAAAAATAACAATGAATCTAGGTTATTTTTAAAGATTTATAAATAATTTATCTATTAATCGATAAAAATTAGTCTCATAAACAAATTTGTTAGTGGTATCAACAAATTAACATTTCTTTAACTTGTAAATTTTTTTATGCGGCCCATTTTCATTGATTGATAGATAAATTTAGTTTGAATGTCCACGTTTGAAAAAGGTGCAAAAATAATCTCTCATGGCAATTTAACCTTATTAATAATTTAATATTATTGATCCAGTAATAGTTATTTCAAGTGCTTGCAATGTAATTTTGACAATTGGCTATTGTACCCCCCCATTTAAACCTATACCCCCCAACATAAAAATTTTGTTGTAAAATACCTAAAATACCCCTAAAAAAAACAGTAAAACTCAAAATAACAAAAAATTCAAACACTTTACCCCCACACTGAAAAATCCGGAAAAGTAAGTTTTCGGAAAATTTGGTTTTTACCGGAAATTTCAAGAGGATTGAAATTTCCGGTAGTTCAAAATACATACCGGAAATTTCAAAAACGAAATTTCCGGGAGGCAAACCGGAAATTTGAAAAATCCGGTAGTTGTAAATTCCCGGAAATTTCGTTTTTGAAATTTCCGGTATGTATTTTGAACTACCGGAAATTTCAATCCTCTTGAAATTTCCGGTAAAAACCAAATTTTCCGAAAACTTACTTTTCCGGATTTTTTTAATTTTTGTTTATTGAATTTTGTTAGTGAGGATCAAAGGAGGAAAATCTGACGGTGGTGATTATTCGCGAGTTCGGCCTCCTACACAATCAAATAGGAGAGCTGCTGTTGAAAAAAGGAGAAAGAGAAATGAGGAAAGGCAGGCGCCTCAGGACGAGCAGCCCCAGGATGAGCAGCCACAGCAAAATCTTATGTTTGATGCAGAACAGGATGAGCAGCCCCATGATGAGCAGCCTCAGCACGATCATGAGTTTTATGATGAATATGACCAGCAGCAGCAACATTTTGATGATGAACATGGTCAGCAGCACCAGCCTGATGAACCCATGTTTCCTGGAGGTCCTTATGATCTTTCTGTCCTTACAGATTATGAGCATCATATTGCAATTAATGTGTGGAATGGACAGGTTAGTAAATAATTTATTTTATTACATATTATAATATATTTGTAGTATAGGTTATTTTATTACACATTATAATTTATTTGTAGTATAAGATTATAATATATTTTTAATTGTGTTATTTTTAATTAAACAGGAAAGACGTGCCTTGAAAGTTGTTTCCAATGGCAAAAAGCAAGACAAATTTATTGATATTAGATATCATTTACCTGCTCAAATAGATCATTGGATTAATATATCTGGATTACGTCCTCTGAGAAGATGTAGTTTGCATATGATTGATGGTAACATGATATCTGCTTTTGCTGAGAGATGGCACGCAGAGACTAGTTCATTTCACCTGCCATTCGGTGAAATGACTATTACTCTTGACGACGTCAGGGGTCTTTTGAGCATCCCGTGTACTGGAGAGTTTTTCACACCTCCCGCAAATGTCAATGAAGATTTGGCAATTGCTGCTGCTGTTGAGTTGTTGGGGGTTACATATGATGAAGCTGTCACTGAGACTAGGACCAATAGAGGGGCTTC